>NC_143037.1:66945000-67145000 GCF_057628025.1 Oncorhynchus mykiss | reverse complement strand
TGCTCTCCTGGATGAGGCTACGGGACATAGAAGAGGTGACAGAGTAGCATTGGAAGAATCCTCCCACTGTGTTACTGAGACCCAGAGCCACCAGCTCCTAGAGAGAGAGAGAGAGAGAGAGAGAGAGAGGGAGAGAGAGAGAGAGAGGGAGAGAGAGAGAGAGAGAGAGAGAGAGAGAGGGAGAGAGAGAGAGAGAGCGAGAGAGAGAAAGAGAGAGAGAGAGAGAGATAAGATGAGAGGTATGCAGATGCCAGAGAATGCACTAATGACCATCATTTGACCACCACATGTAAATAAGTCCTAGCATAAAAATGTTCCTGGCAAACAGGAAATGCAAACTTGTAGTGCATTCAAGGTTTAAAAAGCTTCTAAAGTTTTAAATTTCCTCTTTAAAATTTCAGATTTGATTTGACCTAACATAAAATGTATTAACTCCTATAAAAAACTATCCATGAATTATAATCTGCATAATAATTCACAAACTGGCTTAAACTAAGATCCTACATCTGTGCTTGACTGAGCAGAGCGTGTCGGCCATTAAACAATCAGGACCAGAGAGCTGTCTCTCTCCAGAGCAGAACAACCTCAAGCATACCCCTGCCTACCTGCATAACTGTGTGTGTGTGTGTCCCACCTGGTTGCTGTCCACCTTGTAGCCGTGTTTCAGGCCGAAGGTTTTGCCCAAGGAGATGTTTATGGCATAACCCACTATGGCCACAGCAAACGCATCACCAACCACCGTACCCCACAGACTGGCGTCAGGTAGACTGGGAGACTTCAGCCTAGGGATGAAGAGGAAGAGGAGGGAAAGGTCAAATAGAGAGGAGGAGGGACAGAGGGAGAAGGAGGACAGATGGAGAGGGGGAGAGGGAGGAGAGAGGAGGGGGAGAGGAGAGGTGAGAGGGGGAGATGGAAGAGAGAGAAGAGGGGGAGAGGGAGGAGAGAGAGGAGAGGGAGAGAGGAAGGAGAGGGAGAAAGGGAGGAGAGGATTGAGGAGAGGGAGAGGAAGGAAGGAGGGAGGAGAGGGGGAAAGAGGATAGAGGAGAAGGAGGAGAGAGGACAGGGGAGAGGGAGAACAGGGGAGAGAGAGGAGAGGGAGGAGAGAGAATAGGGGGAAAGAGGAGAGAGGAGAGGAAGAGAGGGAGGAGAGGCGGGACAAAGGGGAGAGGGATAGTGAGGAGAGAGTTGAGGGGAAGTGCCCCTGTCCAGACCCCTTCCTCCATTACTTCCCCTGCTCAGACCCCTCCTCCATTACTGCCCCCTGTCCAGACCTCTTCCTCCATTACTGCCCCTGCTCAGACCCCTTCCTCCATTACTGCCCCTGCTCAGACCCCTTCCTCCATTACTTCCCCGGTCCAGACCCCTTCCTTCATTACTGCCCCTGTCCAGACCCTTCCTCCATTACTGCCCCTGCTCAGATCCCTTCCTCCATTACTGCCCCTTCCTCCATTACTGCCCCTGCTCCATTACTGCCCCTGCTCAGACCCCTTCCTCCATTACTGCCCCTGTCCAGACCCCTTCCTCCATTACTGCCCCTGCTCAGACCCCTTCCTCCATTACTGCCCCTGTCCAGACCCCTTCCTCCATTACTGCCCCTGCTCAGACCCCTTCCTCCATTACTGCCCCTGTCCAGACCCCTTCCTCCATTACTGCCCCTGCTCAGACCCCTCCTCCATTACTGCCCCTGCTCAGACCCCTCCCCCATTACTGCCCCTGCTCAGACCCCTTCCTCCATTACTGCCCCTGCTCAGACCCCTCATCCATTACTGCCCCTGTCCAGACCCCTTCCTCCATTATCCCCAACAAATCCCCTTGATTCCTGCCGCTGATGGTCCTCTAGGTCCTTCAACAGTGGTAACAGGTGTCGTAACAAATGTACACACACTCAATGACCCATATACAATGAATAATATTCTAGAGTTAATCATTAGGATGCCCCGGACCACATATTAGAGGTCATACAGTGCAGGTGCCTGGTCTTTCAAACACTGGCTGTGTAAACAGCGACGAGGGTGCTGTCTGTTGAGGCAGGAGGGTAGAAAACTACCTTCGTTAGTCAGCATCCAAAGATTATGTAGAGATGATTAGCCAAACAAATAATCACTTGAAGGTATTTCATTCCATAACAATGCACAGGTATTGTGATAATGACTCAAATGAACCTAATTGATAGACGGTAAACCAAGTGATGATGTACTTGTAGGCTACTGGAGGTAAAACATCGTTATAAAGAAAAGGGTTTTACATTTGAAAGAATGAAATGATAAATTTAAAGTAAACCGTTGACAACTTGATCAAGTTCAATACCGATAAGATGCCTACAACAGCTGACCTGGATCAATAGAATTAGCGACTGCTTGGCTTTGGTCTTTGGCAGTCCAGCAATCTGAAGACCAAATCAGCTAATACGCATTATCCTAAATGTCCCCAAAAGGCTAGGGCCGGCTCTAACTACATGTGTGGGTATGGATGTGGGTGGGTACACAGCCCCATTAGCCTTTGTGGTCCCTCATGATGAGTTCAGCCCCCACCCTATCAAAGTTGTCCATCCCTGCTCTAGGATGACTCCTTCTCAATGAGCTAAAGTACCTTCACAAAGTATTCATACCCCTTCACTTATTCCACATGTTGTTGTGTTACAGCATGAATTCAACATTTATTAAATATATTTTTTACACACAATACCCCATAATGACAAAGTGAAAACATGTTTTTAGAGATTTTTGCCAAAAAATTATAGTAAAGTACAGAAATATCAAATTTATCCTGAACAAAAATATCAACACAACATGCAATCATTTCAAAGATTTTACTGAGTTACAGTTCATATAAGGAAATCAGTCTATTTCAAATATTATCCAAGGCCCTAATCTATGGATTTCACATGACTGGGCAGTGGTGCTGCCCAGGGTAAGCCTTGGAGGGCATTCAGGCTCAACCACTGGGGAGCCAGGCCCAGCCACTGGGGAGCCAGGCCCAGCCACTGGGGAGCCAGGCCCAACCACTGGGGAGCCAGGCCCAACCACTGGGGAGCCAGGCCCAGCCACTGGGGAGCCAGGCCCAGCCACCTGGGAGCCAGGCCCAGCCACTGAGGAGCCAGGCCCAGCCACTGGGGAGCCAGGCCCAGCCACTGGGGAGCCAGGCTCAACCACTGGGGAGCCAGGCCCAGCCACTGGGGATCCAGGCCCAGCCACTGGGGAGCCAGGCCCAGCCACTGGGGAGCCAGGCCCAGCCACTGGGGATCCAGGCCCAGCCACTGGGGAGCCAGGCTCAACCACTGGGGAGCCAGGCCCAGCCACTGGGGATCCAGGCCCAGCCACTGGGGAGCCAGGCCCAGCCACTGGGGAGCCAGGTTCAACCACTGGGGAGCCAGGCCCAGCCACTGGGGAGCCAGTAGGCTATTTAGGCTTGCCATAACTAAGGGGTCGAATACTTATTGACTCAATACATTTCAGCTTTTTAAAATTGTATTAATTTGAAAACAATTTGAAAAACATAATTCCACTTTGACATTACGGGGTATTGTGTGTAGGCCACATACAAAAAAATCTAAATTGAATCGATTTGAAATTGTAGGTTATGTTTGATATCACCCTCCGATACTTTCTGTCCTTGCCCCTCCTTATGTTGTTCTGAGTGTAACCTTGACCAGGAGAGCACTCTGCCCCAACAGACCAGGTCACAGTCAACAACCTATAGCTACTGACACACACACACACACACACACACACACACACATAAACACTCACCCTCTGGGGATCTCTCCAACCACGGCCACGTCGTATTGGCTGTTCAGGTTACCGTAGTAGGAGATGAGTGTTGCTGCTACGATCTGTAACACACACACACACACACACACACACACACACACACACACACACACACACACACACACACACACACACACACACACACACACACATATATAGGTTGCCATGCTCACAAAAACAAAGCATCTGCTGTTGTTTGCACGTGTAGGAACTTAAATGCATGCATGTGTGTAATTGTGAGTAAATCATTATCACAGACCCTGTGTGGGTTTGGAATTCAAGCAGAAACACAGGCCAATCATTGAACAGAGCTCATCACTTGAGAACATTTTATTGGATCAATGAGAAACCAAGCACTACCATGAACTGGAGGAAAACACACTAACTGGGTAGAATATTAACCCTTTGAGATGTACCAAGAGCTTCCAACTGAATCTAATTGATGATATCACAACAAAAATCTGGATCATTAAACTGAGAATAAGATAGACTTCCTCTCAAAATGTTTAACAGGATGAGAAGACACTGTGTTCTGTTACGCTCCTTATAGATATCAGCCATGATGACAGGGTGCCCTCTAGTGGCTTTCATTACAACACATATGTTCAACGGACCAAAAGAGAGAAAGAGGAGGAAAAGACTTGACAGGAGGAAGGAAAAGACTTGACAGGAGGATAGAAAAGACTTGACAGGAGGATAGAAAAGACTTGACAGGAGGAAGGAAAAGACTTGACAGGAGGAAGGAAAAGACTTGACAGGAGGATAGAAAAGACTTGACAGGAGGATAGAAAAGACTTGACAGGAGGATAGCAAAGACTTGACAGGAGGACAGAAAAGACTTGACAGGAGGACAGAAAAGACTTGACAGGAGGATAGAAAAGACTTGACAGGAGGACAGAAAAGACTTGACAGGAGGAAGGAAAAGACTTGACAGGAGGACAGAAAAGACTTGACAGGAGGACAGAAAAGAATTGACAGGAGGATAGAAAAGACTTGACAGGAGGACAGAAAAGACTTGACAGGAGGAAGGAAAAGACTTGACAGGAGGACAGAAAAGACTTGACAGGAGGACAGAAAAGACTTGACAGGAGGACAGAAAAGACTTGACAGGAGGACAGAAAAGACTTGACAGGAGGATAGAAAAGACTTGACAGGAGCATAGAAAAGACTTGACAGGAGGATAGAAAAGACTTGACAGGAGGACAGAAAAGACTTGACAGGAGGACAGAAAAGACTTGACAGGAGGATAGAAAAGACTTGACAGGAGGATAGAAAAGACTTGACAGGAGGATAGAAAAGACTTGACAGGAGGACAGAAAAGACTTGACAGGAGGATAGAAAAGACTTGACAGGAGGAAGGAAAAGACGACAGGAGGAAGGAAAAGACTTGACAGGAGGATAGAAAAGACTTGTCAGGAGGATAGAAAAGACTTGACAGGAGGATAGAAAAGACTTGACAGGAGGATAGAAAAGACTTGACAGGAGGATAGAAAATACTTGACAGGAGGATAGAAAAGACTTGACAGGAGGATAGAAAAGACTTGACAGGAGGATAGAAAAGACTTGTCAGGAGGATAGAAAAGACTTGTCAGGAGGATAGAAAAGACTTGACAGGAGGATAGAAAAGACTTGACAGGAGGATAGAAAAGACTTGACAGGAGGATAGAAAAGACTTGACAGGAGGATAGAAAAGACTTGACAGGAGGACAGAAAAGACTTGTCAGGAGGATAGAAAAGACTTGACAGGAGGATAGAAAAGACTTGACAGGAGGATAGAAAAGACTTGACAGGAGGATAGAAAAGACTTGACAGGAGGATAGAAAAGACTTGACAGGAGGATAGAAAAGACTTGACAGGAGGAAGGAAAAGACTTGACAGGAGGAAGGAAAAGACTTGACAGGAGGATAGAAAAGACTTGACAGGAGGATAGAAAAGACTTGACAGGAGGATAGAAAAGACTTGACAGGAGGATAGAAAAGACTTGACAGGAGCATAGAAAAGACTTGACAGGAGGATAGAAAAGACTTGACAGGAGGATAGAAAAGACTTGACAGGAGGATAGAAAAGACTTGACAGGAGCATAGAAAAGACTTGACAGGAGGATAGAAAAGACTTGACAGGAGGATAGAAAAGACTTGACAGGAGGATAGAAAAGACTTGACAGGAGGAAGGAAAAGACTTGACAGGAGGATAGAAAAGACTTGACAGGAGGATAGAAAAGACTTGACAGGAGGAAGGAAAAGACTTGACAGGAGGAAGGAAAAGACTTGACAGGAGGATATAAAAGACTTGACAGGAGGATAGAAAAGACTTGACAGGAGGATAGAAAAGACTTGACAGGAGGATAGAAAAGACTTGACTGGAGCATAGAAAAGACTTGACAGGAGGATAGAAAAGACTTGACAGGAGGATAGAAAAGACTTGACAGGAGGATAGAAAAGACTTGACAGGAGGAAGGAAAAGACTTGACAGGAGGATAGAAAAGACTTGACAGGAGGATAGAAAAGACTTGACAGGAGGAAGGAAAAGACTTGACAGGAGGAAGGAAAAGACGACAGGAGGATAGAAAAGACTTGACAGGAGGAAGGAAAAGACTTGACAGGAGGATAGAAAAGACTTGACAGGAGGAAGGAAAAGACTTGACAGGAGGATAGAAAATACTTGACAGGAGGAAGGAAAAGACTTGACAGGAGGATAGAAAAGACGACAGGAGGATAGAAAAGACTTGACAGGATAGAAAAGACTTGACAGGAGGATAGAAAAGACGACAGGAGGATAGAAAAGACTTGACAGGATAGAAAAGACTTGACAGGAGGATAGAAAAGACTTGACAGGAGGATAGAAAAGACTTGACAGGATGAAGGAAAACTTGACAGGAGGAAGGAAAAGACTTGACAGGAGGAAGGAAAAGACTTGACAGGAGGATAGAAAAGACGACAGGAGGATAGAAAAGACTTGACAGGAGGATAGAAAAGACTTGACAGGAGGATAGAAAAGACTTGACAGGAGGATAGAAAAGACTTGACAGGAGGATAGAAAAGACTTGACAGGAGGTAGGAAAAGACTTGACAGGAGCATAGAAAAGACTTGACATGAGGATAGAAAAGACTTGACAGGAGGATAGAAAAGACTTGACAGGAGGATAGAAAAGACTTGACAGGAGGAAGGAAAAGACTTGACAGGAGGATAGAAAAGACTTGACAGGAGGATAGAAAAGACTTGACAGGAGGAAGGAAAAGACTTGACAGGAGGAAGGAAAAGACTTGACAGGAGGATATAAAAGACTTGACAGGATGATAGAAAAGACTTGACAGGAGGATAGAAAAGACTTGACAGGAGGATAGAAAAGACTTGACAGGAGCATAGAAAATACTTGACAGGAGGAAGGAAAAGACTTGACAGGAGGATAGAAAAGACGACAGGAGGATAGAAAAGACTTGACAGGATAGAAAAGACTTGACAGGAGGATAGAAAAGACTTGACAGGAGGATAGAAAAGACTTGACAGGATGAAGGAAAACTTGACAGGAGGAAGGAAAAGACTTGACAGGAGGAAGGAAAAGACTTGACAGGAGGATAGAAAAGACGACAGGAGGATAGAAAAGACTTGACAGGATAGAAAAGACTTGACAGGAGGATAGAAAAGACTTGACAGGAGGATAGAAAAGACTTGACAGGATGAAGGAAAACTTGACAGGAGGAAGGAAAAGACTTGACAGGAGGAAGGAAAAGACTTGACAGGAGGATAGAAAAGACGACAGGAGGATAGAAAAGACTTGACAGGAGGATAGAAAAGACTTGACAGGAGGATAGAAAAGACTTGACAGGAGGATAGAAAAGACTTGACAGGAGGATAGAAAAGACTTGACAGGAGGTAGGAAAAGACTTGACAGGAGCATAGAAAAGACTTGACATGAGGATAGAAAAGACTTGACAGGAGGATAGAAAAGACTTGACAGGAGGATAGAAAAGACTTGACAGGAGGAAGGAAAAGACTTGACAGGAGGATAGAAAAGACTTGACAGGAGGATAGAAAAGACTTGACAGGAGGAAGGAAAAGACTTGACAGGAGGAAGGAAAAGACTTGACAGGAGGATATAAAAGACTTGACAGGATGATAGAAAAGACTTGACAGGAGGATAGAAAAGACTTGACAGGAGGATAGAAAAGACTTGACAGGAGCATAGAAAAGACTTGACAGGAGGATAGAAAAGACTTGACAGGAGGATAGAAAAGACTTGACAGGAGGATAGAAAAGACTTGACAGGAGGAAGGAAAAGACTTGACAGGAGGATAGAAAAGACTTGACAGGAGGATAGAAAAGACTTGACAGGAGGAAGGAAAAGACTTGACAGGAGGAAGGAAAAGACGACAGGAGGATAGAAAAGACTTGACAGGAGGAAGGAAAAGACTTGACAGGAGGATAGAAAAGACTTGACAGGAGGAAGGAAAAGACTTGACAGGAGGATAGAAAATACTTGACAGGAGGAAGGAAAAGACTTGACAGGATGATAGAAAAGACGACAGGAGGATAGAAAAGACTTGACAGGATAGAAAAGACTTGACAGGAGGATAGAAAAGACTTGACAGGAGGATAGAAAAGACTTGACAGGATGAAGGAAAACTTGACAGGAGGAAGGAAAAGACTTGACAGGAGGAAGGAAAAGACTTGACAGGAGGATAGAAAAGACGACAGGAGGATAGAAAAGACTTGACAGGAGGATAGAAAAGACTTGACAGGAGGATAGAAAAGACTTGACAGGTGGATAGAAAAGACTTGACAGGAGGATAGAAAAGACTTGACAGGAGGTAGGAAAAGACTTGACAGGAGCATAGAAAAGACTTGACATGAGGATAGAAAAGACTTGACAGGAGGATAGAAAAGACTTGACAGGAGGATAGAAAAGACTTGACAGGAGGAAGGAAAAGACTTGACAGGAGGAAGGAAAAGACTTGACAGGAGGAAGGAAAAGACTTGACAGGAGGATAGAAAAGACGACAGGAGGATAGAAAAGACTTGACAGAAGGAAGGGAAAGACTTGACAGGAGGATAGAAAATACTTGACAGGAGGAAGGAAAAGACTTGACAGGAGGATAGAAAAGACTTGACAGAAGGAAGGAAAAGACTTGACAGGAGGATAGAAAAGTCTTGACAGGAGGATAGAAAAGACGACAGGAGGATAGAAAAGACTTGACAGGAGGATAGAAAAGACTTGACAGGAGGATAGAAAAGACTTGACAGGATGAAGGAAAAGACTTGACAGGAGGAAGGAAAAGACTTGACAGGAGGAAGGAAAAGACTTGACAGGAGGATAGAAAAGACGACAGGAGGATAGAAAAGACTTGACAGGAGGATAGAAAAGACTTGACAGGAGGATAGAAAAGACTTGACAGGAGGATAGAAAAGACTTGACAGGAGGATAGAAAAGACTTGACAGGAGGATAGAAAATACTTGACAGGAGGAAGGAAAAGACTTGACAGGATGATAGAAAAGACGACAGGAGGATAGAAAAGACTTGACAGGATAGAAAAGACTTGACAGGAGGATAGAAAAGACTTGACAGGAGGATAGAAAAGACTTGACAGGATGAAGGAAAACTTGACAGGAGGAAGGAAAAGACTTGACAGGAGGAAGGAAAAGACTTGACAGGAGGATAGAAAAGACGACAGGAGGATAGAAAAGACTTGACAGGAGGATAGAAAAGACTTGACAGGAGGATAGAAAAGACTTGACAGGTGGATAGAAAAGACTTGACAGGAGGATAGAAAAGACTTGACAGGAGGTAGGAAAAGACTTGACAGGAGCATAGAAAAGACTTGACATGAGGATAGAAAAGACTTGACAGGAGGATAGAAAAGACTTGACAGGAGGATAGAAAAGACTTGACAGGAGGAAGGAAAAGACTTGACAGGAGGAAGGAAAAGACTTGACAGGAGGAAGGAAAAGACTTGACAGGAGGATAGAAAAGACGACAGGAGGATAGAAAAGACTTGACAGAAGGAAGGGAAAGACTTGACAGGAGGATAGAAAATACTTGACAGGAGGAAGGAAAAGACTTGACAGGAGGATAGAAAAGACTTGACAGAAGGAAGGAAAAGACTTGACAGGAGGATAGAAAAGTCTTGACAGGAGGATAGAAAAGACGACAGGAGGATAGAAAAGACTTGACAGGAGGATAGAAAAGACTTGACAGGAGGATAGAAAAGACTTGACAGGATGAAGGAAAAGACTTGACAGGAGGAAGGAAAAGACTTGACAGGAGGAAGGAAAAGACTTGACAGGAGGATAGAAAAGACGACAGGAGGATAGAAAAGACTTGACAGGAGGATAGAAAAGACTTGACAGGAGGATAGAAAAGACTTGACAGGAGGATAGAAAAGACTTGACAGGAGGATAGAAAAGACTTGACAGGAGGATAGAAAAGACTTGACAGGAGGATAGAAAAGACTTGACAGGAGGATAGAAAAGACTTGACAGGAGGATAGAAAAGACTTGACAGGAGGATAGAAAAGACTTGTCAGGAGGATAGAAAAGACTTGACAGGAGGATAGAAAAGACTTGACAGGAGGAAGGAAAAGACTTGACAGGAGGAAGGAAAAGACTTGACAGGAGGAAGGAAAAGACTTGACAGGAGGAAGGAAAAGACTTGACAGGAGGAAGGAAAAGACTGTATGTAATGTTGTCTCTGACGCAGCCTTCTACTTGTAATGATCTAATAAACTCAATCAATCAATCAGTCAATCAATCAATGATTGTGTGTCTAATGACACAGAGAGCGATTAGGTATGGAGGACTTACCACTATGAGTTCTATGGGAATAGGCAGAGGTAGTTTCTTCTCATAACAGGAGTTGAGTTCTTTGACCACTATGAGGACCACCAAGGCCACTAGACTAACCACCAGGGCCCCAATGTTAGTCTCTGGCAGATGTCTACAGATGTCTATTAGGATCTAGAGAGAGAGAGAGAGAGATGGACAGTCAGACTGTTATTGCCTGCATCCACTAGGTGGAAAACTTGTACAACTTTGTCACATCTGTCTGTGTCGGTGTGCGTGTGTGTCTGTGTGCTTGAGTGTGGATGTGTTGTGTGTACTCACATAGACCTGAGACAGTGGTCCGGAGAAGCGTGCAGGGTGGATACCAAAGATGTATTTGAGTTGTGAGACGACCACGTGTGTAGCTGCTCCTGTTGTGTAGCCACGTACCAGGGGCTCCGAAAGGTACGTCACCACGAAACCAAACCGCACCATGCCCAACAGGACCTGAAAGAGCCCACTCAGTACAGTGGTGCTGGCTGCTATCTGAACTCTGTAGGCGTCACGGGCTGTCACATCCAGAACTGCTGTCCCGTTGGTTCCATTCAGGAATGTGAAGTCACTGTCTGGGGCCAGCCTCTCTGTCACACTGCCTATCATGATGCTGATCACAGCAAACGTTCCTGAGGAAAAACACCGCCTTAGTGAAACTCATTATTCCTCAGACCAATGATATTAAAACATTCACTCTCTAAAGTCTTTCTCCCTCTCTCTCTTTCTCCTCCTTTCTCTCATTCTCCTCCTTTCTCCTCTCTCTTTCTCCTCCTCTTTCTCCTCTCTCTGTCCCCACCTCTGGCTTCTCCTCTCTCTTTCTCCTCATCTCTCTGTCTCTGTTAAGGGAATTTGTATCAATAATGACTAATTATGTATACATTTCAATCAGGACTGACTAATCAGAATACTATTATATTACTGTATATGTATGAATTTTCTTTATAATCCTAGTACTGAATATAATGTGTGTAAATATAATCAAGAATTAGAACAATGACTGTCTGTTCCTTGGTAGAAATTAATGAACTTATAGCCAGACTGGCTAGAATGCTTATCTACACAGGCAGACCTTGGCTCTGTTCATAAATTATCTTAATAGGGAGAGACGATGTGAGAACCATACAGCCATTGTACCGGAGCGGAGATGACACGGGCTAGTACTAAAACTAATGACGTCATTTTCAGTTTATAACCTGTGGTAAAATGTATAATGGGCAGTACTCTCGAGAATAAAAGCTGCTGATTGACTTTAAGACTGGTCTCTGTCCATTTTATACAAATAAGAGCCTTACAAATTCTTATGAATTGACAGAGTGTTTAATTTCAATTGTGTATTAAAACAGAGGAATATTATTCCTGTAACAGTCTCCCTCTCTCTTTCTCCTCCTCTCTTTTTCCCTCTCTCGCTTTCTCCTCTCACTTTCTCCTCTCTTTCTCCTCTCTCTGTCCCCTCCTCTCTCTTTCTCCTCCTCTCTCTTTCCCTCTTTCTCTTTCTCTCTCTGTCTCCTCCTCTCTCTTTCTCCTCCGCTCTCTTTCCCTCTTTCTCCTCTTCTCTCTGTCTCCTCCTCTCTCTTTCTCCTCCTCTTTCTTTCAATCTCTCCCTGTCTCCTCCTCTCTCTTTCCCTCTCTCTCTTTCTCCTCCTCTCTCCTCCTCTCTTTTTCCCTCTCTGGCTTTCTCCTCTCACTTTCTCCTCTCTTTCTCCTCTATCTGTCTCCTCCTCTCTATTTCCCTCTCTCTCTTTCCCTTTTCCCCTCATCTCTCTGTCTCCTCCTCTCTCTTTTCCTCTCTCTCTTTCTCCTCAGTTTTCTTGTCCGCTCTCTTTCCCCTCCTCTCCCTGTCTCCTCCTCTCTCTTTCCCTCTCTCTCTGTCTCCTCCTCCCCTGTCTCCTCCTCTCTCTTTCCCTCTCTCTCTTTCCCTCTCTCTCTTTCCCCATCTCTCTGTCTCCTCCTCTCTCTATCCCTCTCTCTCTTTCCCCTCCTCTCCCTGTCTCCTCCTCTCTCTGTCCCTCTCTCTCTTTCTCCTCCTTTCTCTTTCCTTCTCTCTCTGTCTCCTCCTCCCTCTTTCTCCTCCTCTCTCATCCTCTGTCTCCTCCTCTCTCTTTCCCTCTCTCTCTCTCTTTCCCTCTCGCTCTTTCCCCATCTCTCTGTCTCCTCCTCTCTCTTTTCCTCTCTCTCTTTCTCCTCAGTTTTCTCATCCTCTCTCTTTCCCCTCCTCTCCCTGTCTCCTCCTCTCTCCTCCTCTTTCCCCTCCTCTCCCTGTCTCCTCCTCTCTCTTTCCCTATCTCTCTTTCTCCTCCTCTCTCTTTCCTTCTCTCTCTGTCTCCTCTTCTCTCTTCCCCTCTCTCTCTGTCTCCTCCTCTCTCTTTCCCCCTCTCTCTGTCTCCTCCTCTCTCCACTCTGTCTTACCTATGGAGATGTGTCTGGAGGTGCCAAGGATGCAGTAGACCAGTACAGGGTAGAAGGAGGTGTAGAGACCAAACACTGGAGGCACAGAGGCCAGGAGAGCATAGGCCATACCTAGGCAAATGTTACAGGAAGGTCTTCATAGTCTTCACAAAATAGATAGTTATCATATATTCTCAAATAGGTCATGTAACTTTTAGGAATTTAACAGCCCAAAGAGATTAAACAATAACTTGAGATCAATTTATGTAAATCAGGCTTTTTCATACCTCAAACATTGGCATCAATCAATCAAATATATTTATGTAGTCATTTTCCATTAGCAGGAGATTTGGGAGATTTCCATGTGAGTTACACGTATTGCTGATTTCAAGGTATGATCGGGTCATGTGATCCGGCCCTGTTATTAGACCCTGTGATCTGGCCCTGTGACTGGACCACGTGACTGGACCATGTGATCAGGCCCTGTGACTGGACCACGTGACTGGACCATGTGATCAGGCCCTGTGATCGGGCCCTGTGATCGGGCCCTGTGATCGAACCCTGTGATCAGACCCTGTTATTGGACCCTGTGATTGGGCCCTGTGTGTGTGTGTGTGTTTGGTCAGACAGTAGATGTAGCACAGACCCTGAGGCAGGTGCATGATGCCAACGCTGATGCCAGAGATGAGGTCTCCCAGGCCGTTGTCTCTCACTGAGTAACGTGGCAACCATGACAGGACAGGCAAAGTGCTCAGCACAGAGCGCTTCAGCTTGGGCATGGAACACCTGACACCAGGGCGGAGTGCATCGTGGAGAGTTGGAGAAAAGAGGAATAGAGTTTTGTTATCCATTTGTGACAACTGAAATGTGTCTGCTGAGTTTAACAGTTGGTGGAAAGGGCATGGGTATGCAACTCTTCTCCTGAAGCGCCACAGTGTGTGCAGGGTCTTGTTCTAGCCCAGCTCCAACACATATGATTTAACTAACCAGGATACTTAAAGCTAGGCTGGAACAAAAACCTGCACACACTGTGTCCCTCCAGGACCGGGGTTTACAGAGAAACCATGACAACTATCTGTACGGTTCTGTTTATCCGCCCAGTGAAAACAAAAGAGGTGTAATCTGTGTTTGGAATGTTCATCTGGATTATGTAGCTAAAGCTTTCTTGGCTTTGTCTTGTGTTTTTAATGAGTTCATTTTTTCTGACTTGATATATTAATATTTGGTGGCAGTGCAGTGTCATACTCTGTGATAGGTTAATATTTGGTGGAAGTGCAGTGTGATACTCTCTGATAGGTTAATATTTGGTGGCAGTGTAGTGTCATACTCTGTGATAGTGTTCCGCACTGTCACCAAATATTAACCTATGTTTCAGTTTCAGGAGGCCATCAGGGCTCAGGTCCAGAGGAAGATTAACTTTTCTCTTCAAGCCTCAATAGGTCACACGGCCTGGACCAGTCTGGATACAGTGCCTTGCAAAAGTATTCACCCCCTTGGCATTTTTCCTATTTTGTTTCATTACAACCTGTAATTGAAATGGATTTTTATTTGGATTTCATCTAATGGACATACACAAAATACTCCAAATTGTTGAAGTTGAAAAAATAACTTACAAATTCTAAAAAATAAAAAAGGGAAAAGTGGTGAGTGCGTATGTATTCACCCCCTCTGCTATGAAGCCCCTAAATAAGATCTGGTGCAACCAATTACCTTCAGAAGTCACATAATTATTTAAATAAAGTCCACCTGCGATCTAAGTGTCACATGATCTCAGTATATGTACACCTGTTCTGAAAGGCCCAGAGTCTGCAACACCACCAAGCAAGTAGCACCACCAAGCAAGCGGCACTATGAAGACCAAGGAGCTCTCCAAACAGGTTGTGGAGAAGTACAGATCAGGGTTTGGTAATAAAAAAATATCAGAAACTTTGAACATCCCACGGAGCACAATTACATCCATTATTAAAAAACAGAAAGAATGTTGCACCACAACAAACCTGCCAAGAGAGGGCCGCCCACCAAAACTCACAGACCAGGCAAGGAGGGCATTAACCAGCCAGGCAACAATGAGACCAAAGATAATGCTGAAGGAGTGGAAAAGCTCCACAGTGGAGATTTGGAGTATCTGTCCATAGGACGACATTAAGCCGTGCACTCCACAGAGCTGGGCATTACGGAAGAGTGGCCAGAAAAAAGCCATTGCTTAATACCTATATATGCTAGGTGGGACACTAGCGTCCCACCTGACCAACATCCAGTGAAAGTGCAGGGCTCCAAATTCAAACTACAGAATTGTAAATATTTATCATTCTTGAAAATACACATGCAATATGTCAAAATGAAGCTTATCTTCTTGTTAATCCAGCCGCGGTGTCAGATTTCAAAATGGCTTTATGGCGAAGAAAACCATGCGATTATCTGAGGACAGCACCCCACCACACAAATGCATAACAGTCATTTTCAACCAGGCAGGTGGCGAGGAAAGTCAGAAATAACAATATAATTCATGCCTTACCTTCGAAGATCTTCTTCTGTTGGCACTCCAATATGTCCCAGAAACATCACAAATGGTCCTTTTGTTCGATAAACTCCTTTTTATATCCCCAAAATGTCCATTTATTTGGCGAGTTTGATTCAGAAAAACACCGGTTCCAACTCGCCCAACATGACTACAAATGATCTAATAAGTTACCTGTAAACTTTGTCCAAACATTTCAAACAACTTTCCTAATCCATCCTTAGGTATCCTAAAAGGTAAATAATCAATACAATTTAAGACGGAATATACTGTGTTCAATAGCAGATAAAATTAAAGTGGAGCGAGCTACAGGTCGCGCGCCCCAAACAAAAGAGTCCACTAGGCTTGACTCTCATTCTGAATAGCCGTACTTCTTCATTTCTCAAACGAAAAACATCAAACAATTTTTAAAGACTGTTGACATCTAGTGGAGGCCATAACTGCAACCAGGTGCCTCATAAATCTAGTTTGCCATAGAAAACCAATTGAAAACACAGTGAACTCAAAAAGATTTTCCTGGATGGTTTGTCCTCTGGGTTTTGCCAGCCAAGTAAGTTATGTTATACTCAGACATAACAGTTTTAGAAACTTTAGAGTGTTTTCGATCCAAATCTACAAATATGCATATCCTAGCTTCTGGGTCTGAGTAGCAGGTGGTTTACTGTGGGCATGCTTTTCATCCGGGTGTCAAAATACCGCCCCCTATCCCAAAGAAATTTAAAGAAAAAAATAAGCAAACACATGTGGTGTTCACCAAAAGGCATGTGGGGATTCCCCAAACATATGGAAGAAGGTACTCTGGTCAGATGAGACTAAAATTGTGTTTTTTGGCCATCAAGGAAAATGCTATGTCTGGCGCAAACCCAATACCTCTCATCACCCCCACAGTGAAGCATAGTGGTGGCAGCATCAGGCTGTGTTTCATCAGCAGGGACTGGGAAACTGGTCAGAATGGAAGGAATTCTTAATTTGTCCATTATTTTTTACCAGGTAAGTTGACTGAGAACACGTTCTCATTTGCAGCAATGACCTGGGGAATAGTTACAGGGGAGAGGAGGGGGGATTAATGAGACAATTGTAAACTGGGGATTATTAGGTGACCATGATGGTTTGAGGGCCAGATTGGGAATTTAGCCAGGACACCAGGGTTAACACCCCTACGATAAGTGCCATGGGATCTTTAATGACCTCAGAGAGTCAGGACACCTGTTTAACGTCCCATCCGAAAGACAGCACGCTACACAGGGCAGTGTCCCAATCACTGCCCTGGGGCATTGGGATATTTCTTTAGACCAGAGGAAAGAGTGCCTCCTACTGGCCCTCCCATCCAGGAACTGACGAGGACCAACCCTGCTTAGCTTCAGAAGCAAGCCAGCAGTGGTGTGCAGGGTGGTATGCTGCTGGCAATGATGGTTGGCGCTAAATACAGGGAATTTCTTGAGGGAAACCTCTTTCAGTCTTTCAGAGATTTGAGACTGGGACAGAAGTTCACCTTCCAGCATGACAATGACCCTAAGCATACTGCAAAAGCAAGGGGAAACATTTAAATGTCTTGGAATGGCCTAGTCAAAGCCCAGACCTCAATCCAATTGAGAATCTGTGGTATGACTTAAAGATTGCTGTACACCAGCGGAACCCATCCAACTTGAAGGAGCTGGAGCAGTTTTGCCTTGAAGAATGGGCAGAAACCCCAGTGGCTAGATGTACCAAGCTTATAGAGACATAACCAAAGAGTCTTGCAGCTGTCATTGCTGCAAAAGGGAGGGGGGGTGAATAGTTATGCACGCTCTAGTTTTCTGCTTTTCTGTCTTATTTCTTGATGGTTTCACAATAACAAATATTTTGCATCTTCAAAGTGGAAGGCATGTTGTTTAAAATAAAATGGTTTTAAGGTTTTAAGGCAACAAAATAGGATAAATGCTAAGGGGGGTGAATACTTTCGCAAGCCACTGTAAGTCACATGGTATCCCTTGATCATGTAGTGCTTACTATATCATTTTGTAATATACTGTAGAATACTGTACTACACACTGTAGTATCCCTTAACCATGTAGTGCTTACTATAAAATGTTGTAGTATACTGTAGAATACTATATTAAATACTACAATATTATCTGCCAAAAACACTGTAGTAAATACTACGGTAATGTCCAATAAAACATATATTTTTTAAAACTATACTAATACTACATTATTCAATTTGCATATGCTCCACCCATACCCATCCCCCATGTCCACAATTGTGCCACCCATAAGTAAGAAACCTACATGCCAATTATAGACCATATATTGTGTTCCTTACAGGTTATGGAAAAGAGCAGAAGTGTTGAACTATCTGTCCAGACTCCAGTCCTACCTTCAGTTTATGGAGTATTTGCTCATGGTCTATCTTATATGTCAAAGATAATAGAACATAAAACACTAGTAAATACTAAAGTAATACCTGCAATAACACTACAGTAATTACTATAGTATTTATACTGTAATACACTGTACTACAGTCAAGTCCACAAAACCATATAGTGAACACTACATTAACGTCTGTAAAAACACTACAGTGAATACTATAGTATACTACAGTCTGCGAAAATACTACAGCACATTACAGCAAAAAACACTACAGTAATTACTACAGTAAAGTCTGCAAAACACTACAGTGAATACTACAGTAAAGTCTGCAAAACACTACAGTAAATACTACAGTAAAGTCTGCAAAACACTACAGTGAATACTACAGTAAAGTCTGCAAAACACTACAGTAAATACTACAGTAAAGTCTGCAAAACACTACAGTGAATACTACAGTAAAGTCTGCAAAACACTACAGTAAATACTACAGTCAAGTCCACAAAACACTACAGTGAACACTACATTAACGTCTGCAAAACACTACAGTAAATACTACAGTAAAGTCTGCAAAACACTACAGTGAATACTACAGTAAAGTCTGCAAAACACTACAGTGAATACTACAGTAAAGTCTGCAAAACACTACAGTAAATACTACAGTCAAGTCCACAAAACACTACAGTGAACACTACATTAACGTCTGCAAAACACTACAGTAAATACTACAGTAAAGTCTGCAAAACACTACAGTGAATACTACAGTAAAGTCTGCAAAACACTACAGTGAACACTACATTAACGTCTGCAAAACACTACAGTAAATACTACAGTAAAGTCTGCAAAACACTACAGTAAATACTACAGTAAAGTCTGCAAAACACTACAGTGAACACTACATTAACGTCTGCAAAACACTACAGTAAATACTACAGTAAAGTCTGCAAAACACTACAGTGAATACTACAGTAAAGTCTGCAAAACACTACAGTGAACACTACAGTAAAGTCTGCAAAACACTACATTAACGTCTGCAAAACACTACAGTAAATACTACAGTAAAGTCTGCAAAACACTACAGTGAATACTACAGTAAAGTCTGCAAAACACTACAGTGAATACTACAGTAAAGTCTGCAAAACACTACAGTGAATACTACAGTAAAGTCTGCAAAACACTACAGTGAATACTACAGTAAAGTCTGCAAAACACTACAGTGAATACTACAGTAAAGTCTGCAAAACACTACAGTGAATACTACAGTAAAGTCTGCAAAACACTACAGTGAATACTACAGTAAAGTCTGCAAAACACTACAGTGAATACTACAGTAAAGTCTGCAAAACACTACAGTGAATACTACAGTAAAGTCTGCAAAACACTACAGTAAATACTACAGTAAAGTCTGCAAAACACTACAGTGAATACTACAGTAAAGTCTGCAAAACACTACAGTGAATACTACAGTAAAGTCTGCAAAACACTACAGTGAATACTACAGTAAAGTCTGCAAAACACTACAGTGAATACTACAGTAAAGTCTGCAAAACACTACAGTGAATACTACAGTAAAGTCTGCAAAACACTACAGTGAATACTACAGTAAAGTCTGCAAAACACTACAGTGAATACTACAGTAAAGTCTGCAAAACACTACAGTGAATACTACAGTAAAGTCGGCAAAACACTACAGTAAATACTACAGTAAAGTCTGCAAAACACTACAGTGAATACTACAGTAAAGTCTGCAAAACACTACAGTGAATACTACAGTAAAGTCTGCAAAACACTACAGTGAATACTACAGTAAAGTCTGCAAAACACTACAGTGAATACTACAGTAAAGTCTGCAAAACACTACAGTGAATACTACAGTAAAGTCTGCAAAACACTACAGTAAATACTACAGTAAAGTCTGCAAAACACTACAGTGAATACTACAGTAAAGTCTGCAAAACACTACAGTAAATACTACAGTAAAGTCTGCAAAACACTACAGTAAATACTACAGTAAAGTCTGCAAAACACTACAGTGAATACTACAGTAAAGTCTGCAAAACACTACAGTGAATACTACAGTAAAGTCTGCAAAACACTACAGTGAATACTACAGTAAAGTCTGCAAAACACTACAGTGAATACTACAGTAAAGTCTGCAAAACACTACAGTGAATACTATAGTATACTAGTTTGTCCTCAAAAACACTACAGTGAATACTATAGTATACTACAGTCTGCGAAAATACTACAGCACATTACAGCAAAAAACACTACAGTGTAGTATACTTCCGCAAAAGCACTACAGTGAAAACTATAGTATGCAAATATAGGTTTACTACAGTATTTAGACCATAGTATACTGTAGTATTTTTCATATGGACAGCTGACCTGTCTTATCTTTCTGCACCTTTATCTGTTCTCTTCTTTCTCTCTCTGTGCCTCTCATTATCCTTCTCTCTTATCCTCTATCTGTTTTCTCTCTAATATTCTCCCTCTCTGTCCGACACAGACTGTCCCTCTCTGTCCGCTACAGACTGTCCCTCTCTGTCCGCTGCAGACTGTCCCTCTCTGTCCGCTACAGACTGTCCCTCTCGTTCATTCTGCTTCTATCTTACCTCTCCCTGCGTCAGTGGGATTGCATAATGAAAGATCATCCATTGCAACCATATAAAGGAGCACATCACACATTCAAACACACAACACACACACACACGCTCATCTACGTGCCTTACTCAACTGTCCTCAAATAACCTGGGCAGTAAATTGTAAACTGAAATCAACACAGACACATCCAAAATAGCTTTTGTCAATGCATGTTATTCATCTGCAGAATTAGTCAGCAAATAGTGAAACTGATGCATGTTCCTGCTCCCCACGTGCACTATCCTCCCTCCTCCCCCTCTCCCATCCCTCCTGCTCCCTCTCCTTCTCTTTTACCATATCTTACCTGAGGGAATCTTTCACCCTCTCCTTCAGGGGAGGTGTGGTGGAGTGTGTCCGTCTTCGGGCCACCTGGTCAAGGCAAAGCTCGTCCAAAACATCCCTCTCCACGTAAAACTTCCCAGCTCTCTGTTCTTCAACACCCATGGTTGTCTGCCTGTCTGTCTTCCAACACTGAGTGTCTTTGTGTTGATTGCTTTGTGTCTGTCTGTCTGTCTGTCTGGACTAGTCTGAAACACTGTGCAGGTCTCTCCAAAACATTACTTAGAAAAAAACACTGTTGGTCCAAAAAGTTAAAAATCTATTAGTCATAAAAGAGAAAAACCTCTTGGTCTAAAACAACAGTTGTCTGCCAATTACCAACAACTGTCCAACACCCTGATAAGAGTTACAAAAGCATGAAATAAGAAGTCCCACGCTCCTGGCTGTGTCTCAGTTGGTATCCAGTTTAGCAGAGTGTGGGAGTGACAGTCCTCTCCTGCCCTTATGAGGGAACACTTCACACCCCCACCCAAGCCAGTAGTGTGTGTGGTCTAACTTTACTATCTTTCGGGTTCCAGAAGTCCTCACAGGGACAGTAAAACAAGGACAATTCTAACAAGTGGTGACATTTTGTAGATAAAGGCTATTTTAGGCTTAGGGTCAGGTTTAGGGTTAGAATTAGGTTTGGGTTAGAATTATGGTTAGGAGTTACATTTAGGGTTAGGGTTACAATTAGGTTTGGGTTAGAATAAGAGTTAGGAGTTAGGGTTAGGTTTAGTTTTAGTGTTAGGGGTTTGGAGTTAAGGTAAGGGTTAAGGGTTAGGGTTAGGTTTAGTTTTAGTGTTAGGGGTTTGGAGTTAAGGTTAAGGGTTAAGGGTTGGGGTTAGGGTTAGGTTTAGGGTTAAGGGTTGGGGTTAGGTTTAGGGTTAAGGGTTAGGGTTAGGTTTAGGGTTAAGGGTTAGGGTTAGGTTTAGGGTTAAGGGTTGGGGTTAGGTTTAGGGTTAAGGGTTGGGGTTAGGTTTAGGGTTAAGGGTTGGGGTTAGGTTTAGGGTTAAGGGTTGGGGTTAGGTTTAGGGTTAAGGGTTGGGGTTAGGTTTAGGGTTAAGGGTTGGGTTTAGGTTTAGGGTTAAGGGTTGGGGTTAGGTTTATGGTTAAGGGTTGGGGGAAAAAAGACTTTGAATGGGAGTAAATGTTTTGGTCCCCACTTGGTTTGTAAAACCAATGTGTGTGTGTATGTTTCTCTCTCTCAGTGTGTGTGTGTGTGTGTGTGTGTGTGTGTGTGTGTGTGTGTGTGTGTGTGTGTGTGTGTGTGTGTGTGTGTGTGTGTGTGTGTGTGTGTGTGTGTGTGTGTGTGTGTGTGTGTGTGTGTGTGTGTGTGTGTGTGTGTGTGTGTGTGTGTGTGTGGTCGGCAATGAAAGCACGGTGAAAGTGTTTACTCAGGCCAGTCACCCAGCTGTACTTTTTCCCTAGGTCATTCATCCTGGGCTGAGTTGACATCTCTACCTCCTCATGCACACATAAACACACACACACGTGTTTTTCAATTGTTTTCCTGAGTGTTATGTCCTGTTTTCACGTGCCATCCTTCAGAGTTCTTTGTAGTTCAAAAAAGTTTTTCTAAATAGTTTTTAACTGTAGGAATTGTTTTACCCATCAATCAATAAATCAATCAGTAAAGTATCTTCCCTCACACCCACAAAACACACTTGTAATCTGATTTAGTAGGAAGAGTATTTGCACTGTATTTGCAGCAGCTACTCTTCCTGGGGTCCACAAAAAAACATCAAGCATGACAAGTAACAAAGCACTGATACACTGATAGACAACGACAGTCACACTCATTTTAAATACAAAATATACAAACAATTCGGCAACAAAACATTATACAAACAATACAACAACAAAAATGATGTGTGTGTGAGGGTGTGTACCTCGCTTGTACCTCACAGTACCTCGCTTGTTTTTTAATCTGTTTTTTTTTCAAGGTAATTTTGCTGTTTGCTTGACTAATTTGAGATGGAAGGGAGTTCAATGTGATCATGGCTCTGTATAAAACTGTCCGTTCCCATGAATTCATTTTGGACTTAGTATTGCAATATACTGCCAGTTTTATTGGTAGTGATTGTCTTGTCTTGGCTCGGACAGACTGTACTACAAGGTTTAGACAGACTGAAGTCCAGATTAGGAGGAAGATGTTCCACACCTTCCTCCAGAGTTTCATATCCTACTGCGCAACACATCTGATAAACCTCTGATAGAAATAAATACTGTCCAAAATATCATACAAATTAGGATTTGTTTTCGATCGGCTGTGAAATACCTCTCGGGTCAGTTTAAACGTGTGTGTTCGTAGTTAATGTTTACACAAGTAAGCTGGCAAACTCGTTGAAGCCCCTTTATCAAGTACCTTTCCAAACGTGCTATTGGAGTGTATTTGCATCTGGATTTGACCATAATGATTTGTTTGTTTAACCTCTACTGAACGTATAGACAGATGTTCCTTTGAGGTCTTTTCCAGGATGCAGTCTGTAGTATTTCTATGAGTAACTGAGGTTATAATATCTTCATGATGGATATGAGTAACTGAGGTTATAAATACCTTCATGATGGATATGAGTAACTGAGATTATAAATACATTCATGATGGATATGAGTAACTGAGGTTATAAATACCTTCATGATGGATATGAGTAACTGAGGTTATAATATCTTCATGATGGATATGAGTAACTGAGGTTATAAATACCTTCATGATGGATATGAGTAACTGAGGATATAAATACCTTCATGATGGATGGAGGACGGGGATCACAGCCCAGATATGAATGACTAGTTACAGCCAATGGTGGAACTGCATTAGACCACCATCTTTCATCCTCCGTTCTGCTTTTATTCTATCCATAGATAGTTGTGTACACACACACACATTTTAAATACTTTATTTGAATCCACCAATCAAATTGACTAAAAAACGATCCAAACATTTCAAAGGTCCCTATATGCATGGCCCTCAAGGGTACAGAAAGCACCTCCTTCTCCAAACAGCTAGGCTGCCCACGACAGCTGAAACAAAGCAGTATTGCTTTGCCCTAGTTTCTGTCAGGCCCGCAATCTGGAGGCCACGCACTGCAAGCCTGTGTACGTGGCCGAGACTGCCAAATATCAGAGCCACCAGCTAGCACCACCACCCGAGGCTGTCCAAGCGTGCCACGGGGAGCTGGTATTTAAGAAGCTTCTCTGCAAAGGTCTTCTCCATGTAGCCGTCCAATGAGCAGCGCACCTCCAAAATGAGCACCTCCAACCTGGCCTCCCCCCACAGCAACAATATCTGGTGTATTTGGCCCACAGGAAGAAACATAGTTATACCAACATCAAACCAGCATCACCTTACACAACGATGTTTATGCATGTGTGCTGTTGGTGAGACTACTTGTTTCACCTCGTTGGCTATCAGGTCGACAAGGCTAGCAATGTATAGCAATGTACAAATCCTTGTATGAACAGCAGCCATTCACAACATGGGAAATGGACTCCATTACATTTGACTCATGTAGAATACAACATGTATCATGGTTTACAGGGTACCAGAGTGCTAGATTATATTATGTTGGTAGAACTTGCAGCCTCACCTTAACAGTAAAGGTGAGAATGTCCTTAACAACGGCAGCATTCTGGTACATGGAAAGGGAGACAGAGTGGTCAGCACAGTCCAGAGCAGTGAGTTTCCCCTGCAGGCTCAGGCCAGTCCAGTGTTGCAGTAGCTGCATCCATCTGATACCAAGGAGTGCCCTGGATGTAGGATGAGATGTTCAATCATAGGTGACAGAAGCCTCCACAACAACACAGCAATCTGCCATCAACTGCATCAGAGGAAGTCACTGGCTCAGTTTGAATTTCAGTCCGTGTCCGTCTGAGCTCCACTCCAGTCCTGTTGCACAGGTCGTTGAGGTCCGGCCAGTCTGACCAGACTCCGAAGTCCACAACACAAGTGTCCAATTTTCCATTGGTCTTCCTCCTGAAGCCCAGGAAGTTGTCCTCAGTGTCCCTGACCAGTGGAACCTTCCTCCGTAGGTCCAGGAAGTTGTCCTCAGTGTCCCTGACCAGTGGAACCTTCCTCCGTAGGTCCAGGAAGTTGTCCTCAGTGTCCCTGACCAGTGGAACATTCCTCCTGAAGCCCAGGAAGTTGTCCTCAGTGTCCCTGACCAGTGGAACCTTCCTCCTGAAGCCCAAGAAGTTGTCCTCAGTGTCCCTGACCAGTGGAACCTTCCTCCTGAAGCCCAGGAAGTTGTCCTCAGTGTCCCTGACCAGTGGAACCTTCCTCCTGAAGCCCAGGAAGTTGTCCTCAGTGTCCCTGACCAGTGGAACCTTCCTCCATAGGTCCAGAAGGACGGAGGCTCTCACATCGTCACTGTTGAGCATGTCCAACAGGTGAGTCAGTCTGGTAGCAGTGTAAATCCACTCAATATTCGGGACTTCTAAACCCCCCTCTCTCTGGCTCAGGAAGACACTGTCATGTGTGGTGTGTGTTTAAGCATAGCCACTTTCTCACCACCTGAACAGTTTTGTTATTCATTTCCCCCAGAACCTTCTGTGGGAGAGGCACATTTGTAAGCAGATGTTGAATCTTTACTAGGACCCCCTCTCTCACAGCTTCTAGCTTCATGACCACAGGCAGAGGGGAAATGTCAATCAAATCAAGCCTGGTTGAATACCAATGGACAAGCTTCTCAACTTGTTCCCCCCCTCTCGCCAGCAACATTAAACATACGTCCAAGAAGGGCCTCCCGAGTGGCTCAGTGGTCTAGAGAATCTGGGTTTGAGTCCAGGCTCTGTCGCAGCCGGCATCTACCGGGAGACTCATGGGGCGGCGCACATGGCCGGCAGGGATGTCCTTGTCCCATCGAGCACTAGGGACTCCTGTTGTGGGCCGGGTGCATGCTGACACGGTCGGCAGGTGTACGGTGACACATTGGTGCGGCTGGTTCCCGGGTTAAGTGGGCATTGTGTCAAGAAGCAGTGCGGCTTGGTTGGTTTGTGTTTCGGAGGATGCACGGCTCTCGACCTTCGCCTCTCCCGAGTCCGTACGGGAGTTGCCGTAATGAAACAAGACTGTAACTACCAATTGGATTCCATGAAATTGGGGAGAAAAAAAGGTGTAATTTTTAAAAATGTTTTTTTTAAACTTATGTCCAAGATAAACTATATGTTTTGTGATGAGAGTAAACTCTGATTGGTTTATTCGCTGGGGGCTTGTCAGTTTTAGACTTGAGTACCAGTGGTTACCTCTGCTGTGTCTTTCATACAACACTGCACATTTACTGTCTTTCAGTACCAAAGGCCAAAGACATCTCTAAAGTCCAAAAACACAGTGTCACACACACACACACACACACACACACACACACACACACACACACACACACACACACACACACACACACACACACACACACACACAGTGTTTATCATGTATCGTCAGTCTTCAGGCTGTCCTGACCTGACCCCTGGCCCTGCATTGGGGCCTCAGTGTTCCTCAGTGTGTTGGCCTCACATTCCAAGTGTGTGTGTGTGTGTGTGTGTGTGTGGCAAGACATTAATGTGTGCCAGCACATTTTGTTTCCAAATTAATCTGTCTCGAGTCATGTCCTTTCATATCAAATGTGGGTTTAATTCAGTGAATATATTCGCTAAATACTGTATCTACACTAAAATAGTGTGGGGTATATCAAGAAACAAAATAAAATCCCATTCAGCTGGTTCCTGTCCATTCAAACCAAATGTGTGCATAATGAATATGGGTTGGAAAATAAGGGAAGCGCCACCTATGTGTGTTATAAAACCTATAGCAAGAGCCCAGAGTTGTTCCTAGCTTTTCCTGGTCACATGATCAAGAAACGTTCTTGTCCCTAATCCAGTGGGGGACCAGGAACATCTCTGGGCTCTTGCTATAGGTTTTATAACACACATACAGTGCCTTGCGAAAGTATTCGGCCCCCTTGAACTTTGCAACCTTTTGCCACATTTCAGGCTTCAAACATAAAGATATAAAACTGTATTTTTTTGTGAAGAATCAACAACAAGTGGGACACAATCATGAAGTGGAACGACATTTATTGGATATTTCAAACTTTTTTAACAAATCAAAAACTGAAAAATTGGGCGTGCAAAATTATTCAGCCCCCTTAAGTTAATACTTTGTAGCGCCACCTTTTGCTGCGATTACAGCTGTAAGTCGCTTGGGGTATGTCTCTATCAGTTTTGCACATCGAGAGACTGACATTTTTTTCCATTCCTCCTTGCAAAACAGCTCGAGCTAAGTGAGGTTGGATGGAGAGCATTTGTGAACAGCAGTTTTCAGTTCTTTCCACAGATTCTCGATTGGATTCAGGTCTGGACTTTGACTTGGCCATTCTAACACCTGGATATGTTTATTTTTTAACCATTCCATTGTAGATGTTGCTTTATGTTTTGGATCATTGTCTTGTTGGAAGACAAATCTCCGTCCCAGTCTCAGGTCTTTTGCAGACTCCATCAGGTTTTCTTCCAGAATGGTCCTGTATTTGGCTCCATCCATCTTCCCATCAATTTTAACCATCTTCCCTGTCCCTGCTGAAGAAAAGCAGGCCCAAACCATGATGCTACCACCACCATGTTTGACAGTGGGGATGGTGTGTTCAGCTGTGTTGCTTTTACGCCAAACATAACGTTTTGCATTGTTGCCAAAAAGTTCCATTTTGGTTTCATCTGACCAGAGCACCTTCTTCCACATGTTTGGTGTGTCTCCCAGGTGGCTTGTGGCAAACTTTAAACGACACTTTTTATGGATATCTTTAAGAAATGGCTTTCTTCTTGCCACTCTTCCATAAAGGCCAGATTTGTGCAATATACGACTGATTGTTGTCCTATGGACAGAGTCTCCCACCTCAGCTGTAGATCTCTGCAGTTCATCCAGAGTGATCATGGGCCTCTTGGCTGCATCTCTGATCAGTCTTCTCCTTGTATGAGCTGAAAGTTTAGAGGGACGGCCAGGTCTTGGTAGATTTGCAGTGGTCTGATACTCCTTCCATTTCAATATTATCGCTTGCACAGTGCTCCTTGGGATGTTTAAAGCTTGGGAAATCTTTTTGTATCCAAATCCGGCTTTAAACTTCTTCACAACAGTATCTCGGACCTGCCTGGTGTGTTCCTTGTTCTTCATGATGCTCTCTGCGCTTTTGACGGACCTCTGAGACTATCACAGTGCAGGTGCATTTATACGGAGACTTGATTACACACAGGTGGATTGTATTTATCATCATTAGTCATTTAGGTCAACATTGGATCATTCAGAGATCCTCACTGAACTTCTGGAGAGAGTTTGCTGCACTGAAAGTAAAGGGGCTGAATAATTTAGCACGCCCAATTTTTCAGTTTTTGATTTGTTAAAAAAGTTTGAAATATCCAATAAATGGCGTTCCACTTCATGATTGTGTCCCACTTGTTGTTGATTCTTCACAAAAAAATACAGTTTTATATCTTTATGTTTGAAGCCTGAAATGTGGCAAAAGGTCGCAAAGTTCAAGGGGGCCGAATACTTTCGCAAGGCACTGTAGGTGGCGCTTCCCTTCTTTTCCAACTCCTATTCAGTTATTTACATATTTCCATCCAGGGGTGGCAAAGACATAGGGGGAGATGAACAACTGCAGAACAAAAAGAAGTCAGTCAGGCCTTCAACTTACTCTTGAAAGTTGTAATAGTAGAATGCACAAAGTGCAACTTCGAAATGGAGTAGTGCACCAGCAGTTTTCCTCCGGTCATTGCATATCTATTTATTAGGTATTAGGTATTGATCAATAGCCTAAGTCAGCTAACGTTTTTTTTTAGCTAGGTTTTTTAGCCCATTGATTTTGTTGAGATGTTTGAGTCACATAGATATCACATATAAACCATAGCTACATGTGTAGAATAGCAGGAAATGAGCTTTAACACTGCAACCTGGGTACCCCTGCTCAAGTACTGTATGAAGGCAAGAGCATGAGCTACAATATGAACAACAGATGTCAAGGATATAGGACGGGATGTCAAGGATATAGGACGGGATGTCAAGGATATAGGACGGGGTGTCAAGGATAAAGGACGGGATGTCAAGGATATAGGACGGGGTGTCAAGGATATAGGACGGGATGTCAAGGATATAGGACGGGATGTCAAGGATATAGGACGGGGTGTCAAGGATATAGGACGGGATGTCAAGGATATAGGACGGGATGTCAAGGATATAGGACGGGACAGGCTTGGGTACAACTGACATGTTGCACACACTCACACTCAAACTCACACTCACACTCACACACACTCACACTCACACTCACACTCACACACACACACACACACACACTGACATTCCCTATGTGCTACTAGTGATGTACTGTAGTTGAGTGTAGCCTGATTATTGTGTCTACCGTGAGAGTTGTTATTTGAGCATTTTTGAACATGTCCACGGATGTTTTTGTTGCGGTGTCATTTGTACTGTCAGAAGGTTTGTCCCGTGGGATAACTAGGTAAAAGCACATAAACATAGGTGTATGTTGGTAAACATTAAAACATATATGTTCACATGTTCTTCTTGGAGTGACAGGTCATTAGCCTTTTTGTTCTTGTTCTTTGCTTTTTCATGGTTTATTGATACACAGATGGAGAGGGGCTCGTCTGAAAGCACCAATAAAACCAGTTTACTACAGAGCATGACTGAGCATGTAATGGTGCCTTGCAGACATTGTAGGGCAATGACAGAACAATAAAATATACGGCACAATATACCGCAGGAATAAAGTCATTGCATAATGTTTTCAGACAGCATGTTTTTTTCAACACTGTATTATCTAATGCTCTTGACTGAAAACCAAGAAAAAAAATAACTGAACTTGATAACGGATTTACAAGGAACAATATCATAGAAGAAATGAGACGCATAGACTGAAATGACATGAAGACAGAAGCTTGTAAAATGCCATAAAGATAAATAGGAGCTTTTCAGTGTATGGGGCTAACAGTCATGTCACAGCATGAAACATTCAAATATCCTCATAAAACAGTTAAATGTAACATGTAAGACAAAGGTTTGTACGGAAGTCACAACTTATTTATCTCAAGATCACAACATAACAAAAGTTGTCTTGTCGAGATCACGAGATAAGCTCTATAAACAGGAGTGGATCAGTATTGATGATAGATTGACAGTCCGGCTGAGGCAGAGCCCACTGTGGATCAGTATTGGTGATAGATTGACAGTCCGGCTGAGGCAGAGCCCACTGTGGATCAGTATTGATGATAGATTGACAGTCCGGCTGAGGCAGAGCCCACTGTGGATCAGTATTGGTGATAGATTGACAGTTACGGCTGAGGAGGCAGAGCCCACTGTGGATCAGTATTGGTGATAGATTGACAGTCCGGCTGAGGAGGCAGAGCCCACCGTGGATCAGCGCATCCACTTTTATTTTGGTAAGGGATTAACCCAGGCAGAAATTGCATTATGTCTGTCAGTTATAGATGGCTTCCAGTTTTGGCTCCAATACAATCACATTTTAAAGACATGTAAAAGTACGGTTGCACTACTATTCTGAATGGATTGGATGTGAAATGTTCAGTGCAAGAAAAGGTCTGTGGTCACAGACTACCAATGAAAGTTTACCAAAGATTACCAGACTACCAATAAATGTTTATTTTAATCTCTTTAATCATTTTAACAGGGAGGTTGGCCTGTCAATAACAGCAAAAACAGTCACAAACAACAATTAACAAATAGTACAGAAAAACTAAACTGGTAAAACAGCTAAAGTGAATCACATGTTGAGGTTTCTAAATACTACAACATTTCATGAAGGCTGCAGTCTATTTGTCATTATAGTCACAAATGGTGGGCTAAATGATGTTGTGCTGAAGGACAGCTCTGCTATTCATCCAGTTAGAAAAATGATCTCAGATCAACGTTTCCCAAACTCGGTCCTGGGGACCCCAAGGGGTGCACGTTTTGGTTTTTGCCCTAACACTACACAGCTGATTCAAATAACCAAAGCTTGAATATGAGTTCATCATTTGAATAAGCTGTGTGATACTATGGCAAAAACCAAAAGGTGCACCCCTTGGAGTGCCCAGGACCGAGTTTGGGAAACGCTGGACTAGACACATACAGTTTGTTTGGAATTTGTAATTCCTCAGTTAGTCTTTTATTGTTGGAGCTTTGATAAGAAGGCCCCTGTACACTAGCACATGGTTACTTAACAGATCTGCCTCTGGTGCACTGTGACACCGCTGCGAATCTATTGTCAATACGTCCACTCCTGTGGGTGGCAGGTTCGAATCCCTGAGCTGACTAGATGAAAATAAAATCTGCCAATGTGCTCTTGAGCAAGGTACTTAACCTTAATTGCTCCTGTAAGTCGCTCTGGATAATTGCGTCTGCTAAATGACTTAAATGTATGGAGTTTATGTCGTGGGCTCGACAAAACAACTTTTATTATGTCGTGATCATGAGATAAATATGTTGTGATCACGACCTAACATGGGAATCCTTTTTAAATTCATATGTCCTCTGTGGACTTTCGTACAGTAGTAGCCAATCTCCTTCAACTGTACACTATTTCATTCTGACCTATTTGCCAACAACAATTCTTCTTTGTAGGTGAAATAATACATCAAATTGGAAAAATGCTTGAAATGACATTTTAACAGTACCACTAAGCACTGTGAATACCAACTATTATCAAAACGTTTAGTATATTTTGATACTGGGTGGAGCCATAGATAGTTTGATCGTTGCGGTTTCTGTAGATGCATCATGCATCAGAGTCAATGGGAGAAGTGCACAGATTTTCAGCAAAGCATTTAGCCCTGACTGAACTACAGCAGAGACACATGGCTCCCTTGCACTGATCTATTTAAAACCTGTTTACACACACACACACACACACACACACACGCACACACACACACACACACACGCACACACACACACACGCACACACACACGCACACACACACACACACACAAACACACACACACACACACACACACACACACACACACACGCACACAAACACACACACACACACACAGAGAGACAAACAGCAACCAAACAGTATTAGGGACAGACACAGCAACGGCCATTGACAGAGACACAACTCCATTCTCCACTATGATACAATGCAACTGACATGACTCCAGTCCTGAAAGAGAAGCACCAAGCCCTGGAGAGGTTGTCCTGCAGACTGCTGGTACAGTAGCTCTGATCAGAGTAAACTAATGTCATGGTATTGCTTCTTAATCTACCTCTACCGCTACAGCTCAATGTCTGTCGTGTGGGGTGTACAAGGAGCATGTCTGCCCTGGTGTAGTGTTACACACACCGTTGTGTCTATTTCTGATGTCCTCACTCTCTCTTCTCTCTCTTCTCTCTCTCTCTCTCTCTCTCTCTCTCTCTCTCTCTCTCTCTCTCTCTCTCTCTCTCTCTCCAGGGTTAGCAGAGCCATCTTCACCCTCCAAGGTGAGAGATGGACCCCCAGGTGATGGTGCCTGGTCAGGCTGAACATGGACTTCTTCTGCTGGGGCAGCTGGAGAGGATGTGGGGGGCCAGGGAACTGACTGACGTGGTTCTCCTGGCCGAGGGCATTCCATTCCCCTGCCACCGGGTGGTGCTATCCGCCTTCAGTCCTTACTTCCAGGTAAGATAATTGTGCTTGTTTCAATGAACCCCAAAATAAATATGACCATTTTACCATGGTGTTTACCATACTTCTTTTATCCCTCCAGGCCATGTTTACCTGTGGTCTGAGGGAGACCCGTGGAGGTGAGGTGCCTCTCAGGGACACTCCTGCCCAGAGCTTGGAGCTGCTCCTGGGGTACATGTACCGCGCCCAGCTGCCTCTCTCCCACGACAACACTCAGGGAGTGGCCGCTGCTGCCTTCCTGCTGCACATAGACGGGGCATTCAGGTGAGTTCAGGTGGCTACTGTTAGCCATAACACGACTAATACAATCACTACATTATGGTCACTATTACAGGTTGTGTCAGAGCTACATGTTGGACAGCATGGATACTTCCAACTGTGTAGGACTGTACCACTGGGCCAGAGACCTGGGGGCCGCTGACCTGGCAGACCTCGCCCTGAGATACTTGTGTCGTCACTTTGCCCAGGTAGGACCATATCATTCAGTATAATCTGAGTATAATTCTTCCCAACTGCCACAGTCATGTCCATTTCCTCTTCTCACCACAAGAGAGCAGTAGTTCCCTGCATCTGTCTACAGGCAGAATTAAACAGAGCGGTCTGACATATAAACATTTATTAAATGTATTACCTACTCTCACTCACAACGTCATCTCTTTGTATCACCTCTCTTCTCTTTCTCTCTCTCTCTCTCCCCTCCTCCCCTCTCCTTTCAGGTGTGTCAGGAAGAGGAGGTGTTGGAGTTGGACGCCCAGAGTCTGGGGGGTCTGCTGGGTTCAGACGACCTGAATGTGACCCAGGAGGAGAGCGTCCTGGAACTGGTGCTGCGCTGGGTGGAGAAGCGCAGGGGAGATGAGCAGAGTGAGGCCCAGGCCGTGGAGCTCCTCAGGCGGGTACGACTGGAGCTGATAGACCCCAACTTCCTCAGGAGGGCCAGGAGGAGAAACCCGGTGAGGATGGAAAGAGAAAGAGGAGGATGGAGAGAAGGAGATTTTAAAGCTATGTCCACCCTACTAATTGTAAGTGTATGGTTGCAGGTATTGCTCCGGGATGCGGAATGCTTCGGGATGATCGACGCGGCTCTTCAGACTTCTTATCTCTCTGTGGCGGCTGCCCCTCCTCGCCCCACCCTGCGTTACGGGATGGAGACCACAGACCTGCTCCTCTGCCTGGGGGGGACTGATGAAGGGGGCGTCCCAGCCCGCCGGGGGGGTCAGGCTGACCTCAGCTTATGCTTCGCCCCCCAGGCCAGAAGGACGTACTACATCCCCTCTCCAGTGAAGGGGACAGGGGCGATCACGGCAGGGGCGGTGACAAGGGACAACAGCATAGTGGTGGCTGTAGAAGAGGAGGACGAACACAGGACCAAGAGGCTGGGGATGTACAGGTGTGTGTGTGTGTGTGTGTGTGTGTGTGTGTGTGTGTGTGTGTGTGTGTGTGTGTGTGTGTGTGTGTGTGTGTGTGTGTGTGTGTGTGTGTGTGTGTGTGTGTGTGTGTGTGTGTGTGTGTGTATAAAATACATACCTGTCCTCTGTTGTCTGCCCAGGTATGATCGGTCTTGTGAGGGCAGCTGGGAGGAGCTATGCTGGGTGGGGTACAGGGACATGTATGCCCTGGCGGCACTAGGTGATGCCCTCTACCTGCTGGGGGGACAGATGAAGGTCAGGAACCATTACATCATCACCAACAGTGTTGAGAGGTGGTCGCTGAGAAGGGGCGGGTCCTGGCTGAGCTTCGCTCCTCTGCCTCTCCCATTGGCCTGTCACTGTGTGGTCAGCCTCAAGGACCACCTTTACGTGCTGGGGGGCTGGACGCCACAGGTGAGCAGGAATGTCAGTCAAAAAACCACTCAATCAATCACATATAGGTTATATGATGCTTTTTATGCTTTTTTGTTACAAAGTGCAACTTGGGAAAAACTCTGATCCTCCTCCCTTCTCCCTTCCTCACCCCCATCCTCTCTCTCCACCCCTCCTTCGTCCCCCTCCAGTCGGACCGTCCAGACGATGAGCCAGACAGGCTGAGTAGCCGTGTGTTCCAGTTTGACCCAGGCAAGGACCGGTGGATAGAGTGTGAAAACATGAGATACTCACGCTACCGCTGTGGAGTCGCCACACTCAATGGAGAGATCTACATGCTAGGTTAGAGCACATCTTTCAATGGAGAGATCTACATGCCAGGTTAGAGCACGTCTTTCAATGGAGAGATCTATCTACATGCCAGGTTAGAGCACGTCTTTCAATGGAGAGATCTACATGCCAGGTTAGAGTACGTCTTTCAATGGAGAGATCTACATGCCAGGTTAGAGTACGTCTTTCAATGGAGAGATCTACATGCCAGGTTAGAGCACGTCTTTCAATGGAGAATTCTACATGCCAGGTTAGAGCACGTCTTTCAATGGAGAGATCTACATGCCAGGTTAGAGCACGTCTTTCAATGGAGAGATCTACATGCCAGGTTAGAGTACGTCTTTCAATGGAGAGATCAACATGCCAGGTTAGAGCACGTCTTTCAATGGAGAGATCTACATGCCAGGTTAGAGCACGTCTTTCAATGGAGAATTCTACATGCCAGGTTAGAGCACGTCTTTCAATGGACGTTTTCTGTCTTTATTTTTCTCACTTCATCCAGATGGAGGCATGAGGGTCAAAACAGTTGGAACATAATAGTGAACGGAACATTTTTTATTTAACTAGGCAAGTCAGTTAAGAACAAATTCTTATTTTACAGCATTGAAGGTCCCCAAGAACACAGTGGCCTCCATCATTCTTAAATGGAGGATGTTAGGAACCACCAAGACTCTTCCTAGAGCTAGCCTCCCAGCCAAAGTGAGCAATCAGGGGAGAAGGGCCTTGGTCAGGGAGGTGACCAAGAACCCGATGGTCACTCTGACAGAGCTCCAGAGTTCCTCTGTGGAGATGGGAGGACCTTCAAGAAGGACAAGCTTTATGATAGAGTGGCCAGACGGAAGCCACTCCTAAGTAAAAGGCACATGACAGCCCGCTTGGAGTTTGCCAAAAGGCACCTAAAGACTCTCAGACCATGAGAAACAAGATTCTCTGGTCTGATAAAAACCAATATTGAACTCTTTGTCCTGAATGCCAAGCGTCACGTCTGGAGTAAACCTGGCACCATCCCTACCGTGAAGCATGGTAGTGGCAGCATCATGCTGTGGGGATGTTTTTCAGCGTCAGGGACTGGGAGACTAGTCAGGATCGAGGCAAAGATGAACAGAGCAAAGTACAGAGAGATCCTTGATGAAAACCTGCTCCAGAGCACTCAGGACCTCAGACTCAGGAGTGGCTTTGGGACAAGTCTCTGAATGTCCTTGAGTGGCCTAGCCAGAGCCCAGACTTGAACCCAATCAAACATCTCTGGAGACATGAAAATAGCTATACAGCAACACTCCCCATCAAACCTGATAGAGCTTGAGAGGATCTGCAGAGAAGAATGGGAGAAACTCCCCAAATACAGGTGTGCCAAGCTTGTAGTGTCATACCCAAGAAGAATCGATGCTGCAATCACTGCCAAAGGAGCTTCAACAAAGTACTGAGTAAAGGGTCAGAATACTGATATTTAATTTTTCAATTTTTTTAAAATAAATTTGCAAAAATGTCTAAAAACCTGTTTTTGCTTTGTCATTATGGCATATTGTGTATAGATTGTTGAGGGGAAAAAACAATTTAATCCATTTTAGAATAAGGCTTTAACATTACAAAATGTGGAAAAAGTCAAAAAGAGAATTTAGCAGTACGTTAAACGGGCCTCACAACCGCACACCACATGTACAGTGCCTTTGGAAAGTATTCAAAAACGACATTGAAGCCAGCTTACAGTAGAGAAATTAACATTAAATTATCTGGAAACAGCTCTGGTGGACATTCCTGCAGTCAGCATGCCAATTGCATGCTCCCTCAAAACTTGAGACATCTGTGGCATTGTGTTGTGTGACAAAACTGCACATTTTTAGAGTGGCCCTTTATTGTCCCCCAGCACAAGGTGCACCTGTGTAATGATCATGCTGTCTAATCAACTTCTTGATATGCCACACATGTCAGGTGGATGTATTATCTTGGCAAAAGAGAAATGCTCACTAACTGGGATGTAAACACATTTGTGGACACAATTTGAGCGAAATAAGCTTTTTGTGCATATGGAAAATGTCTGGGACCTTGTATTGTAGCTCATGAAACATGGGACCAACACTTTACATGTTATGTTTATATTTATTTTCAGTGCATATGTGTGTTCTCCAGGGGGTATAGGGTGTGAGGGGGAGGACCGTGGCCAATCTCGTCGCTGCCTGAGCTCAGTGGAGATCTACAACCCAGAAGAAGATACCTGGAGGTCAGGGCCAACCCTCCCCACAGCTCTCCTCTCTTTACGAACCAATGCCTCCAACATTGGGGAGGTGGACGGCAAGCTGTACCTCTGTGGCTACTACAAGGGGGCAGGTGAGAACCAAACACATTTACACTGATCAATCAATAAATGAATCAATCAATTATCAATCATATTTTGACAGGTCGCCATGAGATCATCACCAAGGAGATCTTAGAGCTGGATCCCAAGGACAACGTGTGGACGGTGGTGGAGCGTCGAGCAGCCATGCATGACAGCTACAGCGTCTGTCTGGTGGCCAACCTCAACCCCCGTGATCTCTCAACCCCGAGCTCTGACCATTGATGGACACAGGACAAAAATGGCCTACTCAGAGGAAGAGAAAACACAGAGACAATATTGCATAAAGAGGGACTCATGTTGCTCTAGGCCTACTCTATAACTTTGTTTCATCGTCAAGACATGATAGCCTATAAGCTTATAAGTACTGTATGTGGTATCCCTCAGATGAAAGGATAAGGTATGAAAATCAATTGCTCTGTAAACTTACTCTATAAGGACAGCCTAAGCTTTAGACCAGGGGTATTCAACTCTTACCCTATGAGGTCCGGAGTCTGCTGGTTTTCTGTTCTACCTGATCATTAGTTGGTGTCCCAGGTCTAAATCAGTCCATTAAATAATGCAGTAGAACTGGCAGTTGAGCTTGAGGGCTATAAACTACTAGCCTATCACACAGACTCTGCATGATGTGATGCCTGTACTAACATCTGAACTCTGTGTTTCAATAAAATACAAATTAAGACATTCAGGCTTTCCAAATATAAAATGTCTGGTCTGTAGGCCTATTTCTCTCCTTCCACAATACATATTCACAGTTTAACAATGTACTGGTCTTTAACTGATGTCCATCTCAAGCGTTTATTTTTCCGGGGAACGGAAAACAAACAAGTCTGATTGAACGGGTCATTCCTCGAGGACGTTGCTTACGTGCCAAGCATTCCTTCTCCTTCTCCTACTGTTCGGCATGGTCAGAAATAGGTCGGCGGAAAGCCCAAACGATCCTAAATTAGTGTGACGCTGCATGTTGCTATGACAGCTGGCATCGGTATGGACTGGGGCGGATCCACCAACCCAATGGGACCATGTGGTTCTCACTGCTGATTTGTTGTGATTTGTTTTCAGATAGAGGAAAGAGAGAGAGCGAGTATGAACAGCAGCATAAGAACGGGAGGCGAGACAAATGGAACAGGGGTTTCCCTAATGAGCTGATGTCTGGGATTATTAACCGAATACCCCTTTGACATTTAATGTCCTCAAGCAGAGTGAATCATTGATAGTAGCCTGGTGTTTTGTTGCTTCATCTATCTGCTATGAAACTAAGCAATTTGAGGCTTCCTTTAGTTGTTTGTAGGGATAAAGAAATATAACAAATCCTGTGTCAGTTTATGAAATATTTCCGCTGCCAAGTAGGCAACTAGTTGCGACAGGTGCGCACTGAGCGAGACCAGGATGGGCAGGCGGGAAATTCGCAGAGACCACCGCAGCAGCGTGATGAGCACTGAAGACCGGTCAGAACGGAGGGACAACATGCAGGACACGGCAGATACCGAAACCGGCGATGATGGCTCCGAGACCTCAAGTCTGGACAGCCGTCGTCTCCTCAGCGGGGACAAGCGCCCCAGCCACACCGGGGAAAGTGGCTCTATGCCGGTGGAAGTGAAGAAGCACCAACATAAACACAATTTGAAACACCGCTACGAGGTATTGGAGACGCTGGGAAAAGGCACCTACGGGAAAGTGAAGAGGGCGGTGGAGAGAACGACCAGGAAGACAGTAGGTGTTTTTGTTTGTTTTTCAATTAACTATGTCTCTGTCTATCTCAATCCTATACTGTCCTTCCTTTCCATGTGTTAGCCTTTTATGTCATATTATAACCTAAATGTTCACTTTACAGATATTAGACCAACTCATCATTGCAACCAAATGTTTCTGAATGTGTGCTGCCTTCTATGTTAGGGGTACCAAGGCAAAATATGCATCTGTTATTGACATTTTGTTTGTTACCTGTATCGTGCGTTTGCCAAATCATTCGAACAAAGGGACCCCAGATGATGTGTGTGTCTTGCCCTTGGCTGTGCCTGGAAGTCTCAGGCAGCTGTCCTTCAGTTATGTTTTGGTTCTTATCAGAATTATGTATTGTGTGTGTTATTAATTATTCATGTGTGATAGAGGACAGATTGTATGGGGAAGGTGTTGTCATCGGTCTAATGAATAGATGCGTACTTTGTGTGCCATCTGTAGTGGATTAGCTCATACCCGCTGCTATGCCAGGGATCAGGGGCCTTCTGAGGGCCTAGGCCACCTTCTCGTTATCTGACTCATTACCCTTGACCCCTCACACACTCTCACTGGCATGCACCCAGGCCCACACACAGACACGGAGGGCAGGCAGCCTAGCGGTTAGAGTGTAACCGAAATATGTAAACATCTGCAGTAACTGCCCTTCAGCGAGGTAGTTAATCCCACAACAACTACTCCCCAGACTTCATTGAAGACAGACATGGTGTTAAATGTGGAAGACACATTTTGGTTGAATGTATTCAGTTGTGCAACTGACTAGGTTTTCCCTTCCAAACACAGACCAAATGTAACAGACATAGTTCCATTCTAGGTGTGATAATGAAGGATTGGTTATTCTAAAGGGGAAAAGAACCATATGACATGCGCATTATATGATTTGCAATATGGCTATTGGCTATCTATTAATGTACCTGAGAAAAATAATACATTATGAGAGAGAGAATTGTTTTGTTTTAATGGTTTTGTTGCTCGTAGTTCAGGGTTTAATCCTTCAGTCTACTGTGAGCTGAAGACAAAGAGATAGATACCCCTTTCTGATTTTTAGTAAACAAACATGTTATTATAGAGATAATCTGATGGGATATCAGATTAGGAGACTAGCCCAATCCTGTCACTGTCTGCTACTGTACTGTACACCCAGTCCCTCTTTCCTACATTTACTGGAGAGCGGGGGATAAAGAATAGAGGGAGAGCGGGGGATAAAGAATAGAAGAGAGGGAGAGCGGGAGATAAAGAATAGAAGAGAGGGAGAGCGGGAGATAAAGAATAGAAGAGAGGGAGAGCGAGGGATAAAGAATAGAAGAGAGGGAGAGCGAGGGATAAAGAATAGAAGAGAGGGAGAGCGAGGGATAAAGAATAGAAGAGAGGGAGAGCGAGGGATAAAGAATAGAAGAGAGGGAGAGCGAGGGATAAAGAATAGAAGAGAGGGAGAGCGGGGGATAAAGAATAGAAGAGAGGGAGAGCGAGGGATAAAGAATAGAAGAGAGGGAGAGCGGGGGATAAAGAATAGAAGAGAGGGAGAGCGGGAGATAAAGAATAGAAGAGAGGGAGAGCGAGGGATAAAGAATAGAAGAGAGGGAGAGCGAGGGATAAAGAATAGAAGAGAGGGAGAGCGGGGGATAAAGAATAGAAGAGAGGGAGAGCGGGGGATAAAGAATAGAAGAGAGGGAGAGCGAGGGATAAAGAATAGAAGAGAGGGAGAGCGAGGGATAAAGAATAGAAGAGAGGGAGAGCGGGGGATAAAGAATAGAAGAGGGAGAGCGAGGGATAAAGAATAGAAGAGGGAGAGCGGGGGATAAAGAATAGAAGAGAGGGAGAGCGAGATGGTGGTAGAATTCCTTGAGCCAGTGGCCAGTGCATACTGAGAATTCCTTGAGACAAATTGACCATATTTTTAGAAACAGGATCAGGAGCTGTTGTCTGAGTGAAGAAGGACAGATGAAGAAGAGATGTGGTGGGGAGGGGGAAGATGTGGAGGGGGTCTATGGAAAAGGAGAGAAGGAAGGAATATAGAGGGGCGGGGCATTGACTCCAGATTAGGGTTGGAACAGACGGTCTGCTAATGGAGATGAGTCTGGGAGGGGGAGAGGGATGGAGGGAGAGAGTCTGGGAGGGGGAGAGGCTGGGAGGGGGAGAGGCTGGGAGGGGGAGAGGCTGAGAGGGATGGAGGGAGAGAGGCTGAGAGGGATGGAGTGAGAGAGGCTGAGAGGGATGGAGGGAGAGAGGCTGGGAGGGGATGGAGGGAGAGAGGCTGGGAGGGGGAGAGAGCCTGGGAGGGGGAGAGAGCCTGGGAGGGGGAGAGAGGCTGGGAAGGGGAGAGGGATGGAGGGAGAGAGGCTGGGAGAGGGATGGAGGGAGAGAGGCTGGGAGGGGGAGAGGCATGGAGGGAGAGAGGCTGAGAGGGATGGAGGGAGAGAGGCTGAGAGGGATGGAGGGAGAGAGGCTGGGAGGGGATGGAGGGAGAGAGGCTGGGAGGGGGAGAGAGGCTGGGAGGGGGAGAGAGGCTGGGAGAGAGGCTGGGAAGGGGAGAGGGATGGAGGGAGAGAGGCTGGGAGGGGGAGAGGGATGGAGGGAAAGAGGCTGGGAGGGGGAGAGGGATGGAGAGAGGCTGGGAGGGGGAGAGTCTGGGGTATGTCAGTACAGTAAGCTTTGTTGTAGGTCACTTTCACTGACTGAATGTGGGACTGAATGTGCGCAAACTGCATTATTGGACATATTATAGGAGGGCAGTTGAACTCCCTCTTATGTTAGATATGGCTCTGCCACCCAGCAAGTACACTAATTCTATATTTGTACTAAATATGTTTAGACTCATGACTCCATCTCTTTCTCTCTCTGTGTCCCACTTTCTCTCTCGCTCTCTCTCTCATACTCTTTCTCTCATTTTAGCACACACCCTAGTCATTGTCCTTTCAGGAATGCTGTGTGTTCCCGTAGGTGTCTAGAAGAGAGCAAAACCCAGTGTTCTTCCCTCCTTCTCTGTGCTCTGCTGGTCAGGTCTTAATGCCCCAGAGGAAGGCAGGAGGCAGGCCTGAAGTGACACCCCCCCCCCCTGCCCCCAGTTCTCCTTCTGTTAACCCTGTGCCTCCCTCTTCCCCACTCCCTCATGCTCTCAGTTTTCCTTCTGTTAACCCTGTGCCTCCCCCCCTGCTCTCAGTTCTCCTTCTTTTAACCCTGTGCCTCCCTCTTCCCCACTCCCTCATGCTCTCAGTTCTCCTTCTGTTAACCCTGTGCATCCCTCTTCCCCACTCCCTCATGCTCTCAGTTCTCCTTCTGTTAACCCTGTGCCTCCCTCTTCCCCACTCCCTCATGCTCTCAGTTCTCCTTCTGTTAACCCTGTGCCTCCCCCCTGCTCTCAGTTCTCCTTCTGTTAACTCTGTGCTTCCCTCTTCCCCACTCCCTCATGCTCTCCACTGCCCCCTCTCACACCCCTTTTACGCCCTCAACCTCTAAGCCCTTTCACCAAATGCTAGCCCTCCCTCCTTTCCTCATGTAGTCTCCACTACCCCCTTCTCCCCCACCATTTCAATTCAAGGGCTTTATTGTCATGGGAAACATATGTTAACATTGCCAAAGCAAGTGAAGTAGATAATAAACAAAAGTGAAATAAACAGTAAACGTTACACTCACAGAAGTTCCAAAATAATAAATTACTTTTGAAATGTCTTTACGTATATACTGTTGAAGTCAGAAGTTTACATACACCGAGGCCAAATACATTTAAACTCAGTTTTTCACAATTCCTGACATTTACTCCTAGTAAAAATTCCCTGTCTTAGGTCAGTTAGGATCACCACTTTATTTTAAGAATGTGAAATGTCAGAATAATAGTAGAGAGAATGATTTATTTCAGCTTATATTTTTTTCATCACATTCCCAGTGGGTCAGAAGTTTACATACACACAATTAGTGTTTGGTAGCATTGCCTTTAAATTGTTTAAAGCCTTCCACAAGCTTCCCACAATAAGTTGGGATAATTTTAGTCCATTCCTCCTGACAGAGGTGGTGTAACTGAGTCAGGTTTATAGTCCTCCTTGCTTGCACACATACTTTTTCAGTTCTGCCCACAAAGTTTCTATAGGATTGAGGTCAGGGCTTTGTGATGGCCACTCCAATACTTTGTTGTCCTTAAGTCATTTTGCCACAACTTTGGAGGTATGCTTGGGGTCATTGTTCATTTGGAAGACCCATTTGCGACCAAGCTTTAACTTCCTGACTGATGTCTTGAGATGTTGCTTCTATATATCCACATAATTTTCCCGCCTCATGATGCCATCTATGTTGTGAAGTGCACCAGTCCCTCCTGCAGCAAAACACCCCCACAACATGATGCTGCCACCCCCATGCTTCACGGTTGGGATGGTGTTCTATGGCTTGCAAGCCTCCCCCTATTCCTCCAAATATAGCGATGGTCATTATGGCCAGTTCTATTTTTCTTTCATCAGACCAGAGGACATTTCTCCAAAAAGTATGATCTTTGTCCCCATGTGCAGTTGCAAACCGTAATCTGGCTTTTTTATGGCGGTTTTGGAGCAGTGGCATCTTCCTTGCTGAGCGGTCTTTCAGGTTATGTCGATATAGGACTTGTTTTACTCTGGATATAGATACTTTTGTACCTGTTTCCTCCAGCATCTTAACATGGTCCTTTGTTCTTGTTCTGGGATTGATTTGCACTTTACACACCACAGTACTTTCATCTTTAGGAGACAGAACGCGTCTCCTTCCTGAGCGGTATGACGGCTGCGTGGTCCCATGGTCTTTATACTATGATTTTCCCATGATGTCAAGCAAAGAGGCACTTAGTTTGAAAATAGGCCTTGAAATACATCCACAGGTACACCTCCAATTGACTCAAATTATGTCAATTAGCCTATCAGAAGCTTCTAAAGCCATAACATACTTTTCTGGAATTTTCCAAGCTGTTTAAAGGCACAGTCAATTTACTGTATGCAAACTTCTGACCCTCTGGAATTGTGATTAAGTGAAATAATCTGTCTGTAAACAATTGTTGGAAACATTAGTTGTCATGCACAAAGTAGATGTCCTAACCAACTTGCCAAAACTATAGTTTGTTAACAAGACATTTGTGGAGTGGTTGAAAAACAAGTTTTAATGACTCCAACCTAAGTGTATTTAAACTTCCGATTTCCACTGTATACAGTGTTGTAACGATGCGCAAATAGTTAAAGTTGAAAAGGGAAAATAAATCAACATAAATATGGGTTGTATTTACAATGGTGTTTGTTCTTCACTGGTTGCCCTTTTCTTGTGGCAACGGGTCACAAATCTTGCTGCCGTGATGGCACACTGGCATTTCACCCAGTAGATATGGGAGTTTATCAGAATTGGGTTTGTTTTTGAAGGACAGTCCATGACCTGGGTGGCTGGAGTCTTTGGCAATATTTAGGGCGTTCCTCTGACACCGCCTGGTGTAGAGGTCCTGGATGGAAGGAAGCTTGGCCCCAGTGATGTACTGGGCTGTTCGCACATCCCTCTGTAGTGCCTTGCGGTCGGAGGCCGAGCAACTGATGCTCTTGATGGTGCAGCTGTAGAACCTTTTGAGGATCTGAAGACTCATGCCAAATCTTTTCAGTCTCCTGAGGGGGAATAGGTTTTGTCGTGCCCTCTTCACGACTGTCTTGATGTGCTTGGGTGTTGGTGATGTGGACACCAAGGAACTTGAAGCTCTGAACCTGCTCCACTACAGTGCCATCGATGAGAATGGGGTGTGCTCGGTCCTCCTTTTCCTGTAGTCCACAATCATCTCCTTTTATGAAGGGCAATGGGTTCTATAACTGATTCAAGTATTTTTAGCCAGATCCTAATTGGTATGTCGAATTTTATGTTCATTTTGATGGCATAGAAGGCCCTTCTTGCCTTGTCTCTGAGCTCTTTCACTTCTTTGTGGAAGTTACCTGTGACCTTAGGCCGAGGTATGTATAGTTTTTTGTTTGCTCTAGGACAGTGGTTCCCAAACTTTTTATAGTTCCGTACCCCTTCAAACATTCAACCTTCAGCTGCGTATCAAATGTTGTTTTTTGCCATCATCATACGCCTGCCACACATACATTACACAATACATTTATTAAACATAAGAATGAGTGTGGGTTTTTGTCACAACCTGGCTCATGGGAAGTGTCAAAGAGCTCTTATAGGACCAGGGCAATAATAATAATATTAACAATAATAATAATCAATAATTTTGCTTTTTATTTAACCATCTTACATATAAAACCTTATTTGTCCATCAAAAATTGGGAATAACTCAAAGGTTAATGAGAAGGGTGTGCTTGAAAGGATGCACGTAACTCTGCAATGTTGGGTTGTATTGGAGAGAGTCTCAGTCTTAAATAATTTCCCACACACAGTCTGTGCCTGTATTTAATTTTCATGCTAGTGAGGGCCGAGAATCCACTCTCACATAGGTACGTGGTTGCAAAGGGCATCAGTGTCTTAACAGCGCGATTTGCCAAGGCAGGATACACTGAGCACAGCTCAATCCAGAAATCTGGCAGTGGCTTCTGATTAAATTTGACATTTGACATTGTCCGTAAGCTTGAGTTCATTTGCACACAAAAAATCATACAATGATGGAAAGACCTGTGTGTTGTCGTTGTTAATGCAGACAGAGAAGAGCTCCAACTTCTTAATCATAGCCTCAATTTTGTCCCACACATTGAATATAGTTGCAGAGAGTCCATGTAATCCTAGATTCAGATCATTCTGGTGATTAAAAACATCACCCAGAAGGGCCAGTCGTGTGAGAAACTCGTCATCATGCAAGCAGTCAGACAAGTGAAAATGATGGTCAAAAAAGAAAACTTTAAGCTCGTCTCTCAATTCAAAAAAACGTGTCAATACTTTTCCCCTTGATAACCAGCACACTTCTGTATGTTGTAAAAGCGTTACATGGTCGCTGCCCATAACATTGCATAGTGTAGAAAATACATGAGAGTTCAGGGGCCTTGCTTTAACAAAGTTAACAATTTTCACTGTAGTGTCCAAAATGTCTTTCAAGCTGTCAGGCTTTCCCTTGGCAGCAAGAGCCTCTCAGTGGATGCTGCAGTGTAGTGTGTTCAAGTGGTGACGGGAGCAACTGCTGGCACACGCGTTACCACTGCACTATGTCTCCCTGTCATGGCTTTTGCGCCATCAGTGCAGATACCAACATGAGCAGCAGCTCCGTTTGGCTTCATACGGACCGTTAGTGGAATTGGGGGATTTTGGGGAGATGATGGGGGGGTGGGGTCTGTTGGGTTGGTGGGTCCTGTGTTGTCTGTCCCATTGTGGTGTTGAGGTTGTGGTTCACCACCCTCCTCTGCCCACTGCCCCCTTCTCCCCCAGCATCCTTCACCCCCCTCCTCTGCCCACTGCCCCTTTCTCCCCCACCATCTTTCACCCCCCTCCTCTGCCCCTTCTCCCCCACCATCCTTCACCCCCCTCCTCTGCCCACTGCCCCCTTCTCCCCCACCATCCTTCACCCCCCTCCTCTGCCCACTGCCCCCTTCTCCCCCACCATCCTTCACCCCACTCCTCTGCCCACTGCCCCCTTCTCCCCCACCATCATTCACCCCCCTCCTCTGCTCCTTCTCCCCCACTAGGTATGTATGGATGGAAAGGATGATTTACAAGTAAAAACAGAGTCATAATGCGTTCTTATAGCAGTGTTTTCCACACGCGAGCTGTCCAGAGCAAAAGAAGGGCCCATCAATCTACTCGCTGAGATTATTTATTTTAGGAAAAGTGATTTACAAAAGTAAACGTTCAATAGTGAACACTAGCAATATCTGGACCCCTACAAATCAACCGGGCTAGACAATCTGGACCCTCTCTTTCTAAAATGATCATCCGAAATTGTTGCAACCCCTATTACTAGCTTGTTCAACCTCTCTTTCGTATCGTCTGAGATCCTCAAAGATTGGAAAGCTGCCGCAGTCATCCCCTTCCTCAAAGGGGGAGATGCTCTAGACCCAAACTGCTACGGACCTATATCTCTCCTACCCTGCCTTTCTAAGGTCTTCGAAAGCAGAGTTAACAAACAGATCACCGACCATTTCAAATCCCACCGTACCTTCTCTGCTATGCAATCTGGTTTCTGAGCTGGTCATGGGTACACCTCAGCCACGTTCAAGGTCCTAAACAATATAATAACCGCCATCGATAAGAGACAATACTATGCAGCTGTATTCATCGACCTGGCCAAGGCTTTCGTTTCTGTCAATCACCACATTCTTATCGGCAGACTCAACAGCCTTGGTTTCTCAAATGATGGCCTCGCACCAACTACTTTTCAGACGGAGTTCAGTGTGTCAAATCGGAGGGCCCGTTTTCCAGATCTCTGGCAGTCTATGGGGTTACCACAGTGTTCAATTCTCGGGCCGACTCTCTTCTCTGTATACATTCTCTCTACTACCGCATGGCAAGTGGTACCGGAGTGCCAAGTTTAGGACAAAAAGGCTTCTCAACAGTTTTTACTCCCAAGCCAAGCCATAAGACTCCTGAACAGGTAATAAAATGGCTACCCGGACTATTTGCATTGTGTGTGTCCCCCAACCCCTCTTTTTACGCTGCTGCTACTCTCTGTTTATCATATATGCATAGTCACTTTAAGTATACATTCAATGACATACTACCTCAATTGGGCCGACCAACCAGTGCTCCCGCACATTGGCTAACCGGGCTATCTGCATTGTGTCCCACCACCCACCACCCGCCAACCCCTCTTTTACCCTACTGCTTCTCTCTGTTCATCATATATGCATATCATATATGCATTATGATGTTTTCTATTTAAAATCATTACTGCCATGGTATTTTAATGGTTTCATGAGAATGACCCACGCCGAGGAACTTAACTTTCCACCTCCTTAACTTTCCACCTCCTCTACCTCCATAACTTTCCACCTCCTCTACTTCCTTAACTTTCCACCTCCTCTACTGTCCCGTCGATGTGGATAGGGGGTGGTACTCTCTCTGCTGTTTCCTGAAGTCCACGATCATCTCCTTTTGTTTTGTTGACGTTGAGTGAGAGGTTGTTTTCCTGACACCACACTCAGAGTGCCCTCTTGTCGTTGTTGGTAATCAAGCTCACTAATGTTGTGTTGTCTGTAAACTTGATAATTGAGTTGGCGGCGTGCATGGCCACGCAGTCATTGGTGAACAGGGAGTACAGGAGGGGGCTGAGCACGCACCCTTGTGGGGCCCCAGTGTTGAGGATCAGCGAAGTGGAGATGTTGTTTCCTACCTTCACCACCTGGGGGCGGCCAGTCAGGAAGTCAAGGACCCAGTTGCGCAGAGCGGGGTTGAGACCCAGGGCCTCAAGCTTAATGATGAGCTTGGAGGGTACTATGGTGTTGATTGCTGAGCTGTAATCAATGAGCAGCATTCTTACGTAGGTATTCCTCTTGTCCAGATAGGGCATTGTGATGGCGATTGCATCGTCTGTGGACCTGTTGGGGCGGTATGCAAACTGAAGTAGGTCTAGGGTGGCAGGTAAGGTGGAGGTGACATGATCCTAGGGGGGCAACAGTGAGCGCTGTTACCTTCAAATAGGTTTCGGTTTTGCTAAGGCATTGTGGATGGGGATGGCGGATGGGCATAAGCATATGCCTCTGATTTCAAAGGCTGATATTTTTGTTTTAATCCTATCCCAAACCGTAACCCTTACCTTAACCATTCGGATTTAATGTCTAACCTTAAGAATTTGGAGTTAATGCCTTATAGACTTTGAAATTTGACATTTTAAATAACTTTGAAATTTGACGTTTGAGAAACATGGATGAACATCTAATTCTGATGTGAGACTGTGAGAGCTTGTAGAGTGGAGAGCCTCATTCGGGTCCAAATATGATAATTAGGGCCCTCACGGATTCCAGGCATTAAAATGGAATTCAACAACATAAAAAATGTATTGATCTTTGTAGGGAATCTACTAAAAGTACTGTGTGGCTAAGTTGGTGCTGCTTTAAAGCAGTATCCAAATTTATATTGGCAGCAACCATGTAATGCTTTTACAACATACAGAAGTGTGCTAGTTATCAAGGAGCAAAATAATTTAAACATGGTTTAGAATCGAGAGACGAGCTTAAAGTTTTCTTTACTGACCATAATTTTCACTTGTCTGACTGCTTGCTTGATGATGACTTTCTCACACTACTGGCCTATCTGGGTGATGTTTTTTCTCGCCTGAATGACCTGAATCTAGGATTACAGGGACTCTCCACAACTATATTCAATGTGCAGGACAAAATTGAGGCTATGATTTAAGAATTTGAAGCTCTTCTCTGTCTGCATTAACAAGGACAACACACAGGTCTTTCCATCATTGTATGATTTTTTTTGTGTGTAAATAAACTCAAGCTTACGGACAATGTCAAATGTGATATAGCGAAGCACCTGAGTGAGTTGGGTGCGCAATTATGAAGGTACTTTCCCGAAACGGATGACACAAACAACTGGATTCATTATCCCTAGAAGGCCAGCATCCCGGAGTCGCCTCTTCACTGTTGACGTTGAGACCGGTGTTTTGAGGGTACTATTTAATGAAGCTGCCAGTTGAGGACTTGTAAGGCGTCTGTTTCTCAAACTAGACACTAATGTACTTGTCCTCTTGCTCAGTTATGTACCAGGGCCGCCCACTCCTCTTTCTATTCTGGTTAGAGCCAGTTTGCTCTGTTCTGTGAAGGGAGTAGTACACAGCGTTGTACGAGATCTTCAGTTTCTTGGCAATTTCTCACATGGAATAGCTTTAATTTCTCAGAACAAGAATAGACTGACGAGTTTCGGAAGAAAGGTCTTTGTTTCTGGCCATTTTGAGCCTGTAATCGAACCCACAAATGCTGACGCTCCAGATACTCAACTAGTCTAAAGAAGGCCAGTTTTATTGCTTCTTTAATTAGCACAACAGTTTTCAGCTGTGCTAACATAATTGCAAAAGGGTTTTCTAATGATCAATTAGTCTTTTAAAATTATAAACTTGGATTAGCTAACACAACGTGCCATTGGTACACAGGAGTGATGGTTGCTGATAATGGGCCTCTGTACACCTATGTAGATATTCCATTAAAAATCAACCATTTCCAGCTACAATAGTAATTTACAACATTAACAATATCTACACTGCATTTCTGATCAATTTGATGTTATTTTAAGAGACAAAAAAGGTGCTTTCAAAAACAAGTATTTCTAAGTGACCCCAAACTTTTGAACGGTAGTGTATGTGAGAGTGGATTCTCGGCCCTCACTAGCATGAAAACTAAATACAGGCACAGACTGTGTGTGGAAAATGATTTAAGACTGAGACTCTCCAATACAACCCAACATTGCAGAGTTATGTGCATCCTTTCAAGCACACCCTTCTCATTAACCTGTGGTAAGTTATTCACAATTTTCAATTAACAAATAAGGTTTTATATGTAAGACAAAATAAAATAAAGAGCAAAATTGATTATTATTTGTGCCCTGGTCCTATAAGAGGTCTTTTTCACTTCCCACGAGCTGGGTTGTGACAACAACTCACTCTCATTCTTATGTTTTGTGTGTGTGTGTGTGTGTGTGTGTGTGTGTGTGTGTGGCAGGCTTACCAATGATGGCAAATAACAACATTTGACCCTTGTGCAAACGAGGGGGACTATGAAAAGTTTGGGAACCACTGGCCTAGAGTAACATAAACGAATGAACTTTCATGTTCTTTGAAATAGTAGTTTTTTAGTTTTCTAATGTTACTTACAACTTTTATAAACACAACCAAATTATTATTCTTCACATAGGAAATATGAAATGGATTTATTACACTGTTAGAATGTTGATGCCTCATTTGACTGGAAGTGTTGGAAATTGGGTTTTGGCCTACTTTGTAGACTTTGTAGAATTATACAAAACATGTCCTTTACTCTATCTAAACAAATATTTTTTGTTATATTTTTACATGGGTATATTTCCACTAATATTTCTTCATGCAATTCATGCTTTACAATTGTTTATGCAATATTTGTCAAGGCTTGGTGTTTGTTTGTGCACCTTGCAGGTTGATATGCATCTGAAGCGTATGCTAAATGTGACACCCGGCAACATTCTCAACATTCTCTAGCGGGTATTTTTAGGCTGAAAGGTCAGGTGGTTCTAGTGTTGATTTGATTTTCAAGATCATGTGGGCTACGGCTGAGGACAGGAACAAGTACAAGAAGTCCCACCATCATTCCTGTCCCCAATAACTCTAAGGCTTCATGCCACAATAACTACCCGCCTGTAGCACTCACATCTGTAATCATGAAGTGCTTTGAGAAGCTGTTTATGGCACACATCAACTTCATCATCCCAGACATCCTAGACCCACTCAAATGTGCATACCGCCCCAACAGATCCATAGACGACTCAATCTCAATTGCACTCCACACTGCCCTCACCCACCTAGATAAGAGGAATACCAATGTGAGAATGCTGTTCATTCACTACAGCTCAGCATTGAACACCATTGTCTCCTCCAAGCTCGTCACCAAGTTTAGAACCCTGGGACTGAACACCTCTCTTTGCAACTGGATCCTGGACTTCCTGACGGGCTGACCGCCATGCTGACCCTCAACACGGGGGCCCCACAGGGATGTGTGCTTAGTCCCCTTCTGTACTCCTTGTTCACCCACGACTGCGTGGTGATGCACAATACCAACAACATTGTCAAGTGTGCTGACGACTAGACAGTGGTAGGTCTGATCACTGGCGACGATGAGAGGTCAGTGACCTGGCAGTGTGGTGCCGGAAAGGGGGGGGCACAAACCCCTTCCACATCAACAGGGTTGTAGTACACACTCATGCACACTGACACTCCAACACACACACATAATATGCACATACATTCATATTGACTCGAAACACACGCACAGCCACTCACTTACAATCATCATATAGCCTATGCTGCTGCTACTCTGTTTACCCTATATCCTGATCACCTCACTCCTATACATACAGTGCCTTGCGAAAGTATTCGGCCCCCTTGAACTTTGTGACCTTTTGCCACATTTCAGGCTTCAAACATAAAGATATAAAACTGTATTTTTTTGAGAAAGAATCAACAACAAGTGGGACACAATCATGAAGTGGAACAACATTTATTGGATATTTCAAACTTTTTTAACAAATCAAAAACTGAAAAATTGGGCGTGCAAAATTATTCAGCCCCTTTACTTTCAGTGCAGCAAACTCTCTCCAGAAGTTCAGTGAGGATCTCTGAATGATCCAATGTTGACCTAAATGACTAATGATGATAAATACAATCCACCTTTGTGTAATCAAGTCTCCGTATAAATGCACCTGCACTGTGATAGTCTCAGAGGTCCGTTAAAAGCGCAGAGAGCATCATGAAGAACAAGGAACACACCAGGCAGGTCCGAGATACTGTTGTGAAGAAGTTTAAAGCCGGATTTGGATACAAAAAGATTTCCCAAGCTTTAAACATCCCAAGGAGCACTGTGCAAGCGATAATATTGAAATGGAAGGAGTATCAGAACACTGCAAATCTACCAAGACCTGGCCGTCCCTCTAAACTTTCAGCTCATACAAGGAGAAGACTGATCAGAGATGCAGCCAAGAGGCCCATGATCACTCTGGATGAACTGCAGAGATCTACAGCTGAGGTGGGAGACTCTGTCCATAGGACAACATATTGCACAAATCTGGCCTTTATGGAAGAGTGGCAAGAAGAAAGCCATTTCTTAAAGATATCCATAAAAAGTGTCGTTTAAAGTTTGCCACAAGCCACCTGGGAGACACACCAAACATGTGGAAGAAGGTGCTCTGGTCAGATGAAACCAAAATTGAACTTTTTGCCAACAATGCAAAACGTTATGTTTGGCGTAAAAGCAACACAGCTGAACACACCATCCCCACTGTCAAACATGGTGGTGGCAGCATCATGGTTTGGGCCTGCTTTTCTTCAGCAGGGACAGGGAAGATGGTTAAAATTGATGGGAAGATGGATGGAGCCAAATACAGGACCATTCTGGAAGAAAACCTGATGGAGTCTGCAAAAGACCTGAGACTGGGACGGAGATTTGTCTTCCAACAAGACAATGATCCAAAACATAAAGCAAAATCTACAATGGAATGGTTCAAAAATAAACATATCCAGGTGTTAGAATGGCCAAGTCAAAGTCCAGACCTGAATCCATTCGAGAATCTGTGGAAAGAACTGAAAACTGCTGTTCACAAATGCTCTCCATCCAACCTCACTGAGCTCGAGCTGTTTTGCAAGGAGGAATGGGAAAACATGTCAGTCTCTCGATGTGCAAAACTGATAGAGACATACCCGAAGCGACTTACAGCTGTAATCGCAGCAAAAGGTGGCGCTACAAAGTATTAACTTAAGGGGGCTGAATAATTTTGCACGCCCAATTTTTCAGTTTTTGATTTGTTAAAAAAGTTTGAAATATCCAATAAATGTCGTTCCACTTCATGATTGTGTCCCACTTGTTGTTGATTCTTCACAAAAAAATACAGTTTTATATCTTTATGTTTGAAGCCTGAAATGTGGCAAAAGGTCGCAAAGTTCAAGGGGGCCGAATACTTTCGCAAGGCACTGTATTTACCTTTTACAGTGCATTTGGAAAGTATTCAGACCCATGGACTTTTTCCACATTTTGTTACGTTACAGTCTTATTCTAAAATGGATTAAATTAAATAAAAATCCTCGTCAATCTACACACAATACCCCATAATGACAAAGCGAAAACAGTTTTTCAGAATTGTTGCTAATTTATAAAAACGAAAAAACCTATTTACATAATGATTCAGACCCATCGCTATGAGACTCAGATGCATCCTGTTTCCATTGATCATCCTTGATGTTTCTACAACTTGATTGGAGTCCACCTGTGGTAAATTCAATTGATTGGACATGATTTGGAAAGGCACACATCTGTCTATATAAGGTCCCACAGTTGACAGTGCATGTCAGAGGTCAAAGGAATTGTCCGTAGAGCTCCGAGACAGGATTGTGGCACAGATCTGGGGAAGGGTACCAAAAAATGTCTGCAGCATTGAAGATCCACAAGAACACAGTGGCCTCCATCATTCTTAAAGGGAATATGTTTGGAACCACCAAGACTTCCTAGAGCTGGCCGCCTGGCCAAACTGAGCCATCGGGGGAGAAGGGCCATGTTCAGGGAGGTGACCAAGAAGCCGATGGTCACTCTGACAGAGCTCCAGAGTTCCTCTGTGGAGATGGGAGGACCTTCAAGAAGGACAACCACCTCTGCAGCACTCCACCAATCAGGCCTTTATGGTATATTTCTGTAGCCAGACGGAAGCCACTCCTCAGTAAAAGGCACATGACAGCCCGCTTGGAGTTTGCCAAAAGGCACCTAAAGTACTCTCATACCATGAAAAGAAGATTCTATTTGGGAGAAACTCCCCAAATACAGGTGTGCCAAGCTTGTAACATCATACCCAAGAAGACTCGAGGCTGTAATCGCTGTGAAGAGTTTACGGAAATATTAGCGTCGTAGCTCTTATTGCGGGACTTTGACTGTGGGAAATCACCTCCCCAGTCACCCTATTGTGCATATTGACATTCATATTGCAGTGTACAGCCTTACCTAAAGATTTGGGATCAATGAAATGGGATATCAGCCTACTCAGTACCCAAGTGCTTTTTTTCCCCAAAGTCCTCCTCAAGAGTTATTAGGCTCAAAAACATCCACTTTGTACAGTTTTTCCTCTGGAATAGTGTTCAATTCACGTAGGTTGACTGGTACAATAAATGTGGCTCAATTCACAGTTGTTTCAGAGTCCCGCAATAAGAGCTACGGCGCGAATGTTCTCTGGCTGTCACTGAGTAGACTGATACCCCATGTCATTGATCCACAATCTATAGGTAAGGCTGTACAGTGAAATAAGTATGTCCCCAATGAAATTCTAAAGTCTAATACATCCAATGTGATTTCAACAGATCTTTGTCAAATTAACAAAGTATTGTCTTTTGTTGAATTTATATAAGAACATTCCAACCTCGTTTCGCATGGTCTGTTGTTCCATTATGGCATGATTTCACTATATGTATTATTTGCATGACTTTCATTTTGAAGGCAAACCTCAAATTCCACTATTGTGGCTAATCCTTATTGTGGCTAGCTATGGTCGGACCCACATCGACCACCATTAATCAAATAAAAACTGTCTTATAAATGTATGGGTATTTTAGATGACGACACTTAGCTCGGTAGTTAGCTAGCTAGGTTGTGTCGTTTTGCCATGTTTTTGGGGAAGAACATTGTGTGCATCCATCAGCTAGCTAGCTTTTTTACGACCAGCACTGTCCAGAGCTTGGGGAAGTGTGTCTGCGCTCATCCGGCAGCGGCACGGGCGCCAGACAAAAACCTTTACCAGCATCATAGCATACGTATGGGTGAATCGTTGTGACATGGAATACGAGTTATAGTGTCATCAATGTGTAATAACTATGTAAAAATATATGAGCGTGTTAAATTATTATGTGACGTACAGTCATATTCGGGTCAAGCTTATTTTACATGTCAGATAGCGTTAATTGACGTGTATAAGACCCAAATGGCGTTCCATACCCGACAGAGCTGTGGTGGCTGAACCATATACTCTGGCACATGTATCTATCTAGTAATACCTGTTATTCATGGTCCTCCCGGATCAGCCTTCAGTATTTTACACAAACAAATGATTGAAATGATCCACATATTTTTAGAGGTCATTCAGATACTTTGACTAATAGTTCAATGAACACAGGCATGTGCTCACACACATGCATTCTCTCTCTCTCTCTCTCTCTCTCTCTCTCTCTCTCTCTCACACACACATACACACATACACACATACATACATACATACATACATACATACATACATACATACATACATACATACAATCCCCTACATGATCAGATGAGACGTGGAGTCTGTAGGGAAACTCTGAGGTGTGGTTACATCATTGTTCTCTCTAGTGGGACATTACCCTGCTAGCACGTCCACACAGTTTACAAGACATGGATCTCTGGTGGCTGATCAAGCAAGCATGAGTATCTAAGTCAGAGAGTCCCTGGAGTGTGTGTGTGTGTTTTGTAACTGTTGGCCCAGAGAGCGTGTGAATACCATCTTCTGATGTCCCAGAGTTCTTTCCGGCAGCTGAGAATTCTAGAACTGTGACCCAACTGGAAGAACAGTGGTCCTCAGAGAGCGAGAGAGTGCTAGCTTTGAGAACCCTAGTGGTTGATATAATGCCACAGGGTTGAATAACTCTTACGTATCAGGTTGAAGCTTCACACAAAACATTTTCAGGGGTGTGTGTGTGTGCCAGGGGTTTTGGGGGTTGAGTGTGTGTGAGATTAAGTGAACAGTGTGTGAACACTGCAGCCTCTGCCTGCAGTCACCCTTCACCCCTAAACCCCAAGTTTCACCTCTACCCAGGGACTTCTGTGTTTGCAAACTTGTGAATTGTGTGATTGTCAGTGTTTGCCTGTCTTCCTTAACGAGGCAAATTAAGTTTGAACGAGATAAGGAAGAGTGAATGAATTAAGTGTTGGCTGGGGATTTAACTAGTCAGGAATCTCTTGTTGCTGGGACCAAACCCTGGACAGACGAACAACAGGGACAAATAAAGTATCACCATGGTTACGCCTGGTAAGGCTGGGAATTTCCAGGGACCTCAAGATACGATATTATCACGATACTTAGGTGCCGATACAATAGGTATTGCGATTCTCACGATGCTATATGTATTGTGTTTCAAACAAATTGCTCACTCACCATGTCTGTTGCAGAGGGAAAAGAGAGCCATGAGAAAACGAGTTTTGATTAGTCATTGAAATAAGTGCTGAAAACAAATTGGCTCCCTGTTTAAAAAGAGGATGAAGAACAAGCTATGAAGGAAACATACTGGAGTTTTGGTGCATGTATAGCCAACTAGTGCAAAAATAATATTGCAATATTGTCAAAACTATACAATATATTGTCAAAAATAATATCCCGATGTGTAACTATCGATTTTTTTTCACCCATCACTAGCTCACAGTATGTGATTTTTAGCCTACGCTATAAACCAGATAGAAGAAAGACTACTCTATAGACCAGAAGAAAAGAGGTTGCCAACGTTACCCAGTGACACTGTGTTCATTGATTTATGAGCATCATCATATTGACAATGAATGAACTTTGTTTGTGCAGATGTGCGTCACCTAGCAATGTCTAGCATTGTATCGTTTGTGTGTGTGCCTGTGCCATTAACATTCTTAAGTGTGTCTGTCTGTGTGCTGTGTTTGTAGCTCGGAGGTGTGTGTAACCGTAATGAAGTCTAACGCTGTGTGTGTGTCTGGTGTTGTGTGTTCTCAGGTGGCCATCAAGTCGATTCGTAAGGAGAGCATCACTGATGATCTGGACAGAGTTCATATCCAGAGAGAGATAGAAATCACCTCCGCCCTCAAACACCCCTACATCATACGCTTCCACGAGGGTGAGAATACACACACACACACACACACACTGAAAGGAAAACATGCATACGTACACACACAATGTAACCTTTCTCTGTGCTCTCCCTGTCCTGTGTAGTGTTTGAGAGTCGTGATAAGATAGTGATAGTGATGGAGTACGCCAGCAGAGGGGAGTTGTATGACTACGTCAATGAGAGGAGGAGACTGGTGGAGACAGAGGCCAGAGACATCTTCAGACAAATCACCTCCGCCGTGCACTACTGCCACACGGTAAACACACACATGCATGCTGCACAGGCTCACACAGAAATGCATGAGCGTTCGCACGCACACGCAATCATTGTATTTCAATTAGCATAATTATTTGCTAAATAATGTGATGAATCCTATATCCGCGTGTGCTGCAGTTTCTCTTTTCAGTAGTGACGGGGGGAATACTTTATACAGTTACAGTGCCTTAATTAAGAAAGTATTCAGGCCCCATTACTTTTTCCACATTTTGTTACAAAGTATGATTCAAATTAAAATGTCATTTTTTTTATACAATCTACACAAAATACTCTGTCAAGGTCGAAGATTATAATTTTTTATTTATTTATAATGTCAAATAAAACACTAATATATCTTGATTAGCTATTGGCTAAGTATTCAACCCAGAGTCAATACATGTTAGAATCACCTTTAGCAGCAATTACAGCTGTCTTTCTGGGTAAGTCTCTTAGAGCTCTGCACACCTGGACTGCACAATATTTACCCATTTATTATTATTTTTAAACTCTTCAAGCTCTGCCAAGCTGGTTGTTAATCATTGCTAGACAGTGGTGGTGCAACGGATCACAAAACTCACGGTTCCAAAAATACCGATTTCCGATTGTTATGAAAACTTGAAATCTGCCCGAATTAATCGGCCATTCCGATTAAACGGTCGACCTCTACAGGGATGTTACTGGTTGATGACATACGCCGCACGTTATATTGGCATACAAGACAAGTGGACGGGCACATTAAGAGACGAGCTGCTGTTGCCCAGCGGGTTCTTTTGATTGGTTGGAGGAACAAAATCAGTGTACTACAGTGCCTTGCGAAAGTATTCGGCCCCCTTGAACTTTGCGACCTTTTGCCACATTTCAGGCTTCAAACATAAAGATATAAAACTGTATTTTTTTGTGAAGAATCAACAACAAGTGGGACACAATCATGAAGTGGAACGACATTTATTGGATACTTCAAACTTTTTATTCAGCCCCTTTACTTTCAGTGCAGCAAACTCTCTCCAGAAGTTCAGTGAGGATCTCTGAATGATCCAATGTTGACCTAAATGACTAATGATGATAAATACAATCCACCTGTGTGTAATCAAGTCTCCGTATAAATGCACCTGCACTGTGATAGTCTCAGAGGTCCGTTAAAAGCGCAGAGAGCATCATGAAGAACAAGGAACACTCCAGGCAGGTCCGAGATACTGTTATGAAGAAGTTTAAAGCCGGATTTGTATACAAAAAGATTTCCCAAGCTTTAAACATCCCAAGGAGCACTGTGCAAGCGATAATATTGAAATGGAAGGAGTATCAGACCACTGCAAATCTACCAAGACCTGGCCGTCCCTCTAAACTTTCAGCTCATACAAGGAGAAGACTGATCAGAGATGCAGCCAAGAGGCCCATGATCACTCTGGATGAACTGCAGAGATCTACAGCTGAGGTGGGAGACTCTGTCCATAGGACAACAATCAGTCGTATATTGCACAAATCTGGCCTTTATGGAAGAGTGGCAAGAAGAAAGCCATTTCTTAAAGATATCCATAAAAAGTGTCGTTTAAAGTTTGTCACAAGCCACCTGGGAGACACACCAAACATGTGGAAGAAGGTGCTCTGGTCAGATGAAACCAAAATTGAACTTTTTGGCAACAATGCAAAACGTTATGTTTGGCGTAAAAGCAACACAGCTGAACACACCATCCCCACTGTCAAACATGGTGGTGGCAGCATCATGGTTTGGGCCTGCTTTTCTTCAGCAGGGACAGGGAAGATGGTTAAAATTGATGGGAAGATGGATGGAGCCAAATACAGGACCATTCTGGAAGAAAACCTGATGGAGTCTGCAAAAGACCTGAGACTGGGACGTAGATTTGTCTTCCAACAAGACAATGATCCAAAACATAAAGCAAAATCTACAATGGAATGGTTCAAAAATAAACATATCCAGGTGTTAGAATGGCCAAGTCAAAGTCCAGACCTGAATCCAATCGAGAATCTGTGGAAAGAACTGAAAACTGCTGTTCACAAATGCTCTCCATCCAACCTCACTGAGCTCGAGCTGTTTTGCAAGGAGGAATGGGAAAAAATGTTTTTGATTTGATAAAAAAGTTTGAAATATCCAATAAATGTCGTTCCACTTCATGATTGTGTCCCACTTGTTGTTGATTCTTCACAAAAAAATACAGTTTTATATCTTTATGTTTGAAGCCTGAAATGTGGCAAAAGGTCGCAAAGTTCAAGGGGGGCGAATACTTTCGCAAGGCACTGTATATAAAACAGTACTACGTACTACGTATTCTAAAATGTTGGTATCATGAGTATCATAACATTTTGGTACCGATATATATATATATATATATATATATATATATATATATATATATATATATATATATATATATATATATAATTAAATGTCTGATTGTTCAAATTTGTACCCATCTACCAATAGGTGCCCTTCTTTTCAAGGTATTGGAAAACTTCCCACACTGAGATCAGCTTTAGGGAGCAGTAGTATGGTGTGTGTATGGTGTGTGGGCGGATGATTTTAGCACATATTTATTGTTTAACGAGAGTTCACCTCATGTTGAGGCAGTGCTCAATGTTGGTTGCAATTAACCCACTTAGTGTAAAACGGAGCAACAGGCAAACCTGGTACTGCTAAGCCACAGGAGGCTGGTGAGGGGAGGACAGCTCATAATAATGGCTGAAATAGAGTGAATGGAGTGATACTAAAACATTTGTAAACCATGTGTTTGATACCATTAATTCTGTTCCAGCCAATACAATGAGCTTGTCCTCCCCAGTTAAGGTGACACCAGCCACCTGTGAGCTAATCCCAAAAAATCCTGATCACGGCAGTTTCTCTTCTCAGGGTGTGAAATGAAGCAACAGGCAAACATTGCACAGCTAAACCCACAAAATCCTACTCCTAATACCAGAGGAAAACCTTGTGGGTAAAAGGAGAATTACAGTTGAAGTCAGACGTTTACATACACTTAGGTTGGAGTCATTAAAACTTGTTTTTCAACCACTCCACAAATTTCTTGTTAACAAACTATAGTTTTGGCAAGTCGGTTAGGACATTAGGACATTTTTCCAACAATTGTTTACAGGCAGATTATTTCACTTAAAACTCACTGTATCACAATTCCAGAGGGTCAGAAGTTTACATACACTAAGTTGACTCTGCATTTAAACAGCTTGGAAAATTCCAGAAAATGATGTCATGGCTTTAGAAGCTTCTGATAGGCTAATTGACATAATTTGAGTCAATTGGAGGTGTACTGTGGATGTATTTCAAGGCCTACCTTCAAACTCAGTGCCTCTTTGCTTGACATCATGGGAAAATCAAAAGAAATCAGCCAAGACCTCCACAAGTCTGGTTCATCCTTGGGAGCAATTCCCAAACGCCTGAAGGTACCACGTTCATCTGTACAAACAATAGTACGCAAGTATAAACATCATAGGACCACACCGACATACCGCTCAGGAAGGAGACACGTTCTGTCTCTTAGAGATGAACGTACTTTGATGCGAAAAGTGCAAATCAATCCCAGAACAACAGCAAAGGACATTGTGAAGATGCTGGAGGAAACCGGTACAAAAATATCTATATCCACATTAAAATGAGTCCTATATCGACATAACCTGAAAGGCCGCTCAGCAAGGAAGAAGCCGCTGCTCCAAAACCGCCATAAAAAAAGCCATACTACAGTTTGCAACTGCACATGGGGACAAAGATCGTACTTTTTGGAGAAATGTCCTCTGGTCTGATGAAACAAAAATATAACTGTTTGGCCATAATGACCATTGAATGTGTTTGGAGGAAAAGGGGGAGGCTTGCAAGCCGAAGAACACCATCCCAACCGTGATGAATGGGGGTGGCAGCATCATGTTGTGGGGGTGCTTTGCTGCAGGAGGTACTGGTGCACTTCACAAAATAGGTTGCATCATGAGGCAGGAAAATTATGTGAATATATTGAACAACATCTCAAGACCACAGTCAGGAAGTTAAAGCTTGGTCGCAAATGTGTCTTCCAAATGAACAATGACCCCAAGCATACTTCCAAAGTTGTGGCAAAATGGCTAAAGGACAACAAAGTCAAGGTATTTGAGTGGCCATCACAAAGCCCTGACCTCAATCCTATAGAACATTTGTGGGCAGAACTGAAAAAGCGTGTGCGAGCAAGGAGGCCTACAAACCTGACTCAGTTACACCAGCTCTGTCAGGAGGAATGGGCCAAAATTCAAAATTATTGTGGGAAGCTTGTGGAAGGCTACCTGAAACGTTTGACCCAAGTTTATCAATTTAAAGGCAATGCTACCAAATACTAATTGTGTGTATGTAAACTTCTGACCCACTGGGAATGTGATGAAAGAAATCAAATCTGAAATAAATCCTTCTTTACCATTATTCGGACATTTCACTTTCTTAGTTTATAGAATTGTGTCGTGGTAAAAGTTAAAAAGCTAAATTTCCTAGTTGGTGCAGAAATGGAGGAAATAGGAGACTTAGGAAATAGTGAACACCTATTGGCAGAGTTTTGGGATAAAGCTCTTCAGTGGAATAAACCACATGCATGTGTGCACACCAGAGCTAGCTCATAGCTGATACTGCTTAACACCAGATGGCTAAATTATCCCCCAATCTCAAACCACTACATTTGAATGAAGAACAAAAAAGACCCCTCGCTATTTTAGCTTTGGAGCTCGATGCTGCATCCTCTAGTTGTCTGACCTCAAATAGTGTTCTAAAATAGACATGAGTGTTCCGGAACGCGTGAATTATTTAGAATGCTTCTGAGGTATGCAGCTTTAGCAGGAAGTATTTAGGCTTCAGGGGAAAATGAAAGTTTTTAAAAGACACGCCACATAAACCTCTCTCTTTCCCTATTCATGTCTCAGTCTCTCCCTCCCCCCTCCTCTTTATCTTATTCGCTCTCTCACGTTCACTTTTCGCCTGAATTGACCTCTGCTGTGCTATTCATATTTTCCTGTAGCAAACTCTTATACCCCCTCTTTCTCTCTTCAATATCGTTATACTACATTAGCGAATTCATCTGTACATGTTGGGTTTGTTATGGAGCTGGATTGTTAATTGTGATAATACAATGAAAGACAGAAGGAGGGATAACTGAACAATCCAAAATAATTAAGGAAAGCTAATTGAAAGACAAACTAGGAATCGACTAACAAACACAGACAAGGTTTACACACACTGACTGTATACTGTTGACCATTCACCAGTACTGTATGCTCGTGGATTAATCATTGAATCAAACACTCATATCATGAGAATGACCTTTCAATGTCAATTAGACAATTACATTTTCATCTCTCCTCTTTTAAGCTGTTCTTTTGTACTCTTCATCTGTTCCCTATTTCTCTTGAATCTCTATACAGCAACTGTGTTACAAAATGATTGATATCACACACAAAACACAAACACACACTGGACCTCCACTTATGTATTCAGGCCATGTTTGTGTAAATGTCATCTGCTCTCTAGTTCCTAAATCAACACAGCAGTGTCTTCCTAGAAAAACATCAAGGGGGTGAAGAATCTGTGCGTGTGTAAAGATCTGTGTGTAATAGTGGTACTTTATTTGATTGTCTCTTTCCCTCTCCTTCAGAATGGCGTGGTCCATCGAGATCTGAAGCTGGAGAACATTCTACTAGACCAGGACCTGAACGTCAAGGTGAGAACACACAAAGAATTTAAAAAATGTATTGGTTAAAATCGAACCCTCCTATTGGTATATTGAAAATGTGATTCTACAGATTTTCCCGCTTATGGTGCAGACTGTCATCCAGTGAGTGTAAAGGGTAGTTATTTTAAAAGGATATGCCTGCATTGGCCGGGAATCGAACCCGGGCCTCCCGCGTGGCAGGCGAGAATTCTACCACTGAACCACCAATGCTGAGCTGCTATGATAGTTTATTCCAGGGCTCACAACACAGTGGGGGTGGAGTTGAAAATAGGAGAGAACGACTGGAAGGGGTTTAAAGAAACATATAGGACAAAAATGTAGAGAAGTAGTTTGAAAATAGGTTGATATAGCTCATGCACTTAGATTTGTGTTTCTGGGTATTTTCAGGAGTTTAAATTCAAGTGTGTAGCGAGATCCTGCTTATACCCCAAAATAGTCCACACATTGGCCGGGAATCAACCCGAGCCTCCCGAATGGCAGACGAGAAGTTTACTACTGAACCACCAATGCTTTGATATATCATTCTATGGGACAGAGTATTTCTAACAGTCAGGGTGAAGTGAAACAAAATGTTGAATTAGTATTTAACTATTCGGCTCGAAGGACCATTAAAAACAGATGTCGTCTTTAATTAGCTTTTTGTTGTTGTTGCATGATAGACCAGTTATAGGTAGTACAATGTATTTATAGTGCCCGTCTTATAATCACTTGTATTTTTTGCATGGTAGACTAGTTTTAGGTAGGTACAATGTGTAGTGTTTTTACATGGCCTAGCACCTAGAGCCTGTTTATGACAAGGATTTGAAAATAAACTTGAGCGATACCCGAGTGATCTAAAATAATTTTTCTAGAAGTTTATCCATAATGAATGAGTTTACAAATGTAATCCATATGAAAGGTTATCAGAAATGATGTAACATGTAGACTACCATGTAAAAATACACTATATGGCCACCATGCGCAATGCCAAGCATCAGCGTAAAGCTGATTGGACTCTGACTCTGGCAGTCTGACGGACCATCTGTGTTTGGCAGATGCCAGGTGAATGCTACAGTGCCTTGCGAAAGTATTCGGCCCCCTTGAACTTTGCGACCTTTTGCCACATTTCAGGCTTCAAACATAAAGATATAAAACTGTATTTTTTTGTGAAGAATCAACAACAAGTGGGACACAATCATGAAGTGGAACAACATTTATTGGATATTTCAAACTTTTTTAACAAATCAAAAACTGAAAAATTGGGCGTGCAAAATTATTCAGCCCCCTTAAGTTAATACTTTGTAGCGCCACCTTTTGCTGTGATTACAGCTGTAAGTCGCTTGGGGTATGTCTCTCAGTTTTGCACATCGAGAGACTGAAATTTTTTCCCATTCCTCCTTGCAAAACAGCTCGAGCTCAGTGAGGTTGGATGGAGAGCATTTGTGAACAGCAGTTTTCAGTTCTTTCCACAGATTCTCGATTGGATTCAGGTCTGGACTTTGACTTGGCCATTCTAACACCTGGATATGTTTATTTTTGAACCATTAGTCCCTTAGTTCCATTGAAGGAAAACTTCTTTCTTTCTTTTTTTTAACCCCTTTTTCTCCCCAATTGGTAGTTTGTCTTGTCCCATCGCTGCAACTCCCGTATGTGCTCCGCCTCATCGGTCTCCAGGTAGCGGCCGGCTGCGACACAGGCCGGTATCGAACCCGGATCTGTAGTGATGCCTTTAGCACTGCGATGCAGTGCCTTAGCCGGCCCTTTCCTGTTTCAGCATGACAATGCCCCCATGCACAAAGCGAGGTCCATACAGAAATGTTTTGTCAAGATGGGAGTGGAAGAACTTGACTGGTCTGCACAGAGCCCTGACCTCAACTCCATCGAATACCTTTGTGATGAATAGGAACACCTAATGCCAGGACTAATTGCCCAACATCACTAATGCTCTTATGGATGAATGGAAGCAAGTCCCTGCAGCAATGTTCCCACATCTAGAGGAATGCCTTCCCAGAAGAGTGGAGGCTGTTATGGCACCGACAGGGCGCCTCGCCTCGAGCTCCGATAAAACGTTGCAGATCTAATTTTCTCAATCCGTTTGTTTCATGCATTACTACATACATTCAGGTAGAACTTTTGGAATACGAAACGCTAGATACTCACCATCCACCCGACCTCGCCGAAGTCCCTGAGACAGCAGAACAATGGACTAGCTTCTTCTGCGAGGAGCCAAGCTGCTTGGGAATCCTACCGTAGAGTACATCTACGGTCTTAGTGAGATTAAGACCCATCCTCCATTACTGAGCATACTACTCGCCAATGTTCAATCATAAATTAACAAACTTGAGTAAGTCAGAGAGAGGATATTTTTCCAGATGGACATCAGATCCTGCAACATACTCTGTTTTTCTGAAACTTGGCTTTCCTCTGACATCCAGACAGATTATATACAACCAGCGGGTTTTACAGTTTTTTGGGGGGGATAGGAAGCGGGCTCTCTGGCAAGAGCAAGGGTGGCGGGCTCTGCTTTATGACCATTAACTCATGGTGCGAAGGGGTAAACATACAAGGAACTTTATGCTCCGCCGACTTTTACCTTCCTGGAGAGTTTACTGGGATTATCGCCATGGCTGTGTACATCCCGCCCCAAGCTGACACCAAAAAAGCTCTCAAAGATCTTCATTGGACCCTGAACAAACTGGAGACTGAATTCCCTGAGGCAGCGTTCATTGCTGCAAGGACTTTAACAAAAGTAATTTGAGAACCGTGCTCCCAAATTATTACCAACACATCAACTGTCCAACTTGCATAAATTCTACTCTTGACCACTACTACACGCCTTTTCAACACGGGTATAAACACGGATATCCCGTCCTCCTTTCTGAAAATCTGACCATGACTCCATCTTGCTTCTTCCCGCCTACAAATAAAGACTTGAGGGAAATTCCGGTGATCAGGTCTGTATAGCTTTGGTCTGACCAATCAGAATTCACAATGAATACGCCACCTCAGTCACCGGATTCAAACAAGATAGTTCAGACGTGACACGGGCAACCGAATGCACCATTGGGTGCACACTGCCTGCCCTACAGGACACCTACAACGTCAGGTGTCGCAGGAAGGCCAGGAAAATCACCAGGGACACCAGCCACCCAAGCCATGCCCTGTTCTCCCAGGTTCAGTCACTCAGACGCGGGCAGTACAGGAGCATCATGGAAAAACTGAAAGACTGGCAAATATTTTCAACCTTCAGATCATCAGGCTGCTGAATAGCCAACACTATTCAGCTACCTACCCCACCTCCCCTCTGCTACTCCCCCATGGACATTCCCACACACCTTTAACTCTCACTGACCTTACCTGCTACTCCCCCATGGACATTCCACCCCCTAACAGTTTTTACTCTGCCCCCACCCCAACGACATTCCTCCCTGTTGCAGTTGTTAATATGTATATTATTACTTTTTTGTTTTTATTTCACTCAATGGTCATTCTGCTGCTCCCCCTGTGGTCATTCCCCCCACCCCCTCAATGGTCATTCTGCTGCTCCCCCTGTGGTCATTCCCCCCACTCCCTCAATGGTCATTCTGCTGCTCCCCCTGTGGTCATTCCCCCCACTCCCTCAATGGTCATTCTGCTGTTCCCCCTGTGGTCATTCTGCTGCTCCCCCTGTGGTCATTCCCCCCACTCCCTCAATGGTAATTTTTCTGCTCCCTCTGGTCATCCCCCCCCCCCCCCCCCCACCCCCTCAACAGTCTTTACTAGAGGTCGACCAATTAATTGGAATGGCCGATTAATTCGGGCCGATTTTTCAAGTTTTCATAACAATTGGTAAAAGGCATTTTTGGACACCGATTATATTGCAATCCATGAGGGGACTGCATGGCAGGCTGACCACCTGTTACGCGAGTGCAGGCAGCGAGGAGCCATGGTAAGTTGCTAGCTAGCATTAAACTTATCTTATAAAAAACAAATCAATCCTAACATAATCTCTAGTAAACTACACATGGTTGATGATATTACTAGTTTAACTAGCTAGTCCTGCGTTGCATATAATCAATGCTGATAATGATAATGGAATTAGATTTTCAAGGAGGTGTCCACATACTTTTGAACATGTAGTGTATGTAAACAAATACATGGTACTTATTTATATATTGGGACAAAATGTACTTATGTGGGTAGACCCCAATATGATAGACCCCCCCCCCCAAAAAAAATGAACCATGCATTGGCCGGGAATCGAACCCGGGCCTCCCGCGTGGCAGGCGAGAATTCTACCACTGAACCACCAATGCTTTAGTGGAGAAAACCCCTCCCCGGGAGTAATATAACAGATCGGATGAAGTGAATCAGAAGTTGAAATATGTTGATTTTGTATTTAGCTATCCAGATCGAAGGACCATTAAATGAGAGGCAGTAAAATGTAATTAGAGTGTTATTACATAGTACTTACAGCCTGTTTGCAACGAGGATGTGCAAATAAAATTTGAGATTCCAGACTGATCTAAAATAATGATTCTAGAGGTTTAGCAATAATTCACTTGTTGACAAATGCAATCCAAAAGAAAAGTTAATCAGGTGAAATTTAAAGTACTTATTTCGGAGTAAATCCTACGATGCTTAACTTTTCCTACATTTGTTTACGTTACAGCCTCATTCTAAAAAGGATTAACCAGTTTTTTTCCCCTCATCAGTCTACACACAATAGCTGCATGATGAAGGCTAAGATTTTCACTCTACCCTCCAATCACAGCTGCAACTGTGTACATGTGACTAGTAAACAATCTGAATTCAAATCAGCAAAGGGGGACCAACTCCATATTAATGCCTATGATTATGAGATGTTCGATGAGTAGGTGTCCACATACATTTGGCCATGTGTTGTATGTAAGCAAATACATGGTAGTTATTTATATATTGGAACACGGTTGGACTGAAATTTTAATCACTTATTTCTGTAAGTAGATCCTAAAATACTTTTGAAAAAGATACACATGCATTGGCCGGGAATCGAACCCGGGCCTCCCGCGTGGCAGGCGAGAATTCTACCACTGAACCACCAATGCTTTGATAGAGCAATATTTCGATCCCAATACCCATATAATAGAAAGCACAAAGTGGATGACTGGTCAAGTTGGAGGATGGAGCAGATGGGAATGAAGGCATGTGAAGAATGTAAAGTTGTTTTTTTGAAAGGTGGTATGATTTATGCCTTATTGTGGACATCAGCCTGTTTACGACATGGGTTTGAAAATAAACTTATTTGAGATATACCAGAGGGATTTAAAAATAATGATTCCAGAGCTATAGCCATAATTAACTTGAGTTTCAAATGTAATCCATGTGATCATTTATAAGGAAGCATGTAACATGTAGCTGCTATTTAAAAATGTGTAAATAAATACATGTACTTATTACTTCTATGAGAATATATCCAACAACACTTCAAAAAATATCCCTGCATTGGCCGGGAATCGAACCCGGGCCTCCCGCGTGGCAGGCGAGAATTCTACCACTGAACCACCAATGCTTTGATGGAGAAATATTTCGTTCCCAGTACTGATATAACAGGAAAGCACAAAAGGGATGACGGGTCAAATATGGGTAGAACAGATGGGAATGAAGGCGTTTGTGAAAAATGTAAAGGAGTTGTTTTGAAAGGTAGTATGAATTATGTCTGATTGTGGACATCAGCCTGTTTACGACATGGATTTGAAAATAAACTTATTTGAGATACCGGAGGGATCTTAAAAGAATGATTCCAGAGCTATGACCATAATTAACTTGAGTTTCAAATGTAATCCATATGATCATTTATAAGAAAGCATGTAACATGTAGCTGCTATTTAAAAATGTGTAAATAAATACATGTACTTATTACTTCTATGAGAATATTCAACAACACTTCAAAAAATATCCCTGCATTGGCGAGAATTCTACCACTGAACCACCAATGCCTTAGTCACGTAATTTTCTAGACTTTTGAGTTTGAATGGAGCATGCATTTTGCTCTGTCAGCGTGATTTGTGTTTGTTTATTTCACTTTTGTTTATTATCTATTTCACTTGCTATGGCAATGTAACCACATGTTTCTCATGTCAATAAAGCTATGAATTGAAGTGAAAGAGAGGGAGGGAGAGAAGGGAGATGTAGACTGGGTGATCGGAACAAAGTTAGTCAGACACTCAATTCCACTTCCCTAGACCTCTTTCTGGACCATTGAGGATGAGTGAGAAAATGCAGTTGCATGGCATATAGTAATAATAGTTCATCCTTCCTGTTAATATATATTAATTACGTAAACAAGCATACATGACTGTTCCATGCGCAAAACCCTCTCACAGACATTGTCATCTGCTCTCATCATAGCATAGTTAATTGCCTGCTGATTGGATATAAACAGCAGATGGGCTTCCCATTGTATTCAAACTGTTTGGGTAGGTTTTAGAGTCCAAGAACATTCACACCTGGCCTAATGGGTAACCAGTTGACTGGACTTCACAGAGATATGAAAGTTGACAAAAAACTGAACTGAACACATTTGGCATGTTTTTTCTATTTTTATTGCAACTGGGATAAACCTATAGCATACAGTAAAGTGTTTCTTATATTCATATATTATATCAATATCAAATGAAAAAATGCAGCTGATATGGACTTTCCATATCGGTGCCAATCACTACAGATTCATGTTTGAGACAAATACTTATTGATCATTGATTTGACAAGGACCATGTTCTTTGTATGCTGCACCAGAGTTCTCATTGTTAGTTTTAGCTGGCAAGCTGGAAAACACAATAAAATAACTCCGTGTTGACTGAAAGCCAAAGCTGTGAAATGTGCTGCATTGTGAAGGCATGCGCTAAGAACCTGCCTAAAGACATGGTGTCAGTTCCTATAACCCAGCCCTGAAGTCATTCCATTCCTTTTATGGCCGGTACTCCCCTTATATGGTTGCACGGCGCGAGGGAATACACGGAATCTGCAAATCTGGGAAAGCAGAGGGTTTTAATAAAAGTCACACACACACTGGCTAAGAGTTAAAGAAAACAGACTACGTACTTTTCTCTCAGCAGCTTCCATACTTCCTCACCACAGTGGGTATTATTCAGACCAATGCGGAAAATGCCATTCTGTATGGTATGCATGAGATAGACAAGGGAGGAAGTTTCCCTTAGACACTGATTCAAGGCCAGTTTAGCATATTCTCCTCTAATGGTTGAAGCTGGAATCATTAATAGGCGAAATTGCCACTTCCGTTTTGGATATTACAACAAAGACGTTACTGCAAACAGTTGCATGCGCAATAGGACAGCAGAATATGCACTGCACATTTTGTTCCTATGCTGTAGAATGCTCCTTTCCTCACATTTTTATTTTACCTTTATTTAACTAGGCAAGACAGTTAAGAACAAATTCTTATTTACAATGATGTCTAGACCTGAATCCAATCGAGAATATGTGGAAAGAACTGAAAACTGCTGTCTCTCGATGTGCAAAACTGATAGAGACATACCCCAAGCGACTTACAGCTGTAATCGCAGCAAAAGGTGGCGCTACAAAGTATTAACTTAAGGGGGCTGAATAATTTTGCATGCCCAATTTTTCAGTTTTTGATTTGTTAAAAAAGTTTGAAATATCCAATAAATGTCGTTCCACTTCATGATTGTGTCCCACTTGTTGTTGATTCTTCACAAAATAATACAGTTTTATATCTTTATGTTTGAAGCCTGAAATGTGGCAAAAGGTTGCAAAGTTCAAGGGGGGCGAATACTTTCGCAAGGCACTGTATCTTTGTGTTCTTTTGTATTTAGTTAATTTCAGTTCTTCAGGTCCTACTCACTGTTGTCAGACTCAACTGGATGAGAGGATCAAAAGAGCTGATAGAACAGAATGAAGAACTTGGTGCTGAGTCTGTGCGGGCACGCTTAAGAGAGGAGGGTGTTGGAGTCCAGCGGGAGAGGGTCAGACAGGGTTTGATCCATGTCAACCCCCAGGGAGCTGTGAGGAGAGCCATGCAGCAGTGGCGGAGGCAGTACAGAGTTGCAGGCCCAAATTCTTTGTGGCACACCGATGGCAATAATAAGCTGATCCTGTAAGTGCATAGACTTAGGCCTCCTGACCTCTACACGTTTTTACAATCTTAGCATCGTAAAAACATTATGATTTATCTTGTTATATGGCCATGAAAGAATTGTGGCCCTATTCCCGGGAATACAGTGCCTTCAGAAAATATTCACAGCTTGACTTTTTCCGCATTTGTTTTGTTACAACCTGAATTCAACCACCATCACCTTTCAAGCCACCACCTCAGCTCCTTCAACCACCACCACAATCTCAGCTACTTCAACCACCATCTCAGCTCCTTCAACCACCACCATCTCAGCTCCTTCAACCACCACCACCTCAGTTCTTCAACCACCACCACCTCAGCTCCTTCAACCACCACCACCTCAGCTCCTTCAACCACCACCACCACCTCAGCTCCTTCAACCACCACCACCACCACCTCAGGTCCTTCAACCACCTCCACCACCTCAGCTCATTCAACCAACACCTCATCTCCTTCAACCACCACCACCACCTCAGCTCCTTCAACCACCACCACCTCAGCTCCTTCAACCACCACCACCACCTCAGTTTCTTCAACCACCACCACCTCAGCTCCTTTAACCACCACCACCTCAGCTCCTTTAACCACCACCACCTCAGCTTCTTCAACCACCACCTTAGCTTCTTCAACCACCACCACCTCAGCTCCTTCAACCACCACCACCTCAGCTCCTTCAACCACCACCACCTCAGCTCCTTCAACCACCACCACCTCAGCTCCTTCAACCACCACCACCTCAGCTCCTTCAACCACCACCACCTCAGCTTCTTCAACCACCACCACCTCAGCTTCTTCAACCACCACCACCTCAGCTTCTTCAACCACCACCACAGCTCCTTCAACCACCACCACCACCTCAGCTCCTTCAACCACCACCACCACCACCTCAGCTCCTTCAACCACCATCACCTTTCAAGCCACCACCTCAGCTCCTTCAACCACCATCTCAGCTCCTTCAACCACCACCACCTCAGCTCCTTCAACCACCACCACCTCAGCTCCTTCAACCACTACCTCAGCTCCTTCAACCACCACCACCACCTCAGCTCCTTCAACCACCACCACCACCTCAGCTCCTTCAACCACCACCACCACCTCAGCTCCTTCAACCACCACCACCACCTCAGCTCCTTCAACCACCACCACCACCTCAGCTTCTTCAACCACCACCACCTCAGCTTCTTCAACCACCACCACCTCAGCTCCTTCAACCACCACCACCTCAGCTCCTTCAACAACCACCACCTCAGGTCCTTCAACCAAGTCATTGCACGTACCCCTGTCAAAACAGGAAACAACCTAGCCCCAGACAGTAACTGCCAGCTTCAGTTCCCCCTATCTCACGACTCCTTGATACACAGACATTTCATCGCACAAACACTCACACTTCACTCCCCTCTCTACTGGTCGGGTGCCAAGAGCAGAGGACTCTGCTGTGCACCAATGGGGCACCTGCCCTGGCTAGAGCAGGTCCGCCTCCAACTCTTCGGGACCATTCAGAAGACGAGATGACAAGACTCCACCTACATTATTCCATGCATAAAATCTGCTGCAACCTCTGTCTAGGGGCCTTTTCAGCTGACTCCTTACTGAGTCATATGACTAGGTCCATGCACGCTTTACTGCCGGACAAGATATCTTTGATTTGGTCTCACTCTCCAGTATTATGAACACCAACAACAGCTAGTTTGCAGTCTTTCCTGCCTCAGTTTGAAGTGATTGTGTTAGCTTTGTTGTTGGCTAGCTCCTATAAACAAGTGTCCTGACGAGTGAGCACATTTTCTATGCCATGCGAAATCTCGCCTCATTAGCTCATTGTTATGGATGTTTCCAAATAAACTCAGCAAAAAAATAAACGTCCTCTCACTGTCAACATCATTTACTTTCAACAAACTTAACATGTGTAAATCTTTGTATGAACATAAGATTCAACAACTGAGACATAAACTGAACAAGTTCCACAGGCATGTGACTAACAGAAATGGAAATGGAATAAGGGTCAAAATCAAAAGTAACAGTCAGTATCTGGTGTGGCCACCAGCTGCATTAAGTACTGCAGTGCATCTCCTCCTCATGGACTGCACCAGATTTGCCAATTCTTGCTATGAGATGTTACCCCACTCTTCCACCAAGGCACCTGCAAGTCCCCGGACATTTCTGGTGTGAACGTGCCCTAGCCCTCACCCAGACCTGCTCAATGGTATTGAGATCCGGGCTCTTCACTGGCCATGGCAGAACACTGACATTCCTGTTTTGCAGGAAATAACGCACAGAACGAGCAGTATGGCTGGTGGCATTGTCATGCTGGAGGGTCATGTCAGGATGAGCCTGCAGGAAGGATACCACATGAGGGATGAGGATGTCTTTCCTGTAACGCACAGTGTTGAGATTGCCTGCAGTCCAATGATGCTGTGACACACCGCCCCAGACCATGACGGACCCTCCACCTCCAAATCGATCCCGCTCCAGAGTGCATGCCTCGGTGTAACGCTCATTCCTTCAACGATAAACGCGAATCCGACCATCACCCCTGGGGAGACAAAACTGTGACTCATCAGTGAAGAGCACTTTTTGCCAGTCCTGTCTGGTACAGCGACGGTGGGTTTGTGCCCATAGGCGACGTTGTTGCCAGTGATGTCTGGTGAGGACCTGCCTTACAACAGGCCTACAAGCCCTCAGTCCAGCCTCTCTCAGCCTATTGCGGACAGTCTGAGCACAGATGGAGGGATTGTGCGTCCCTGGTGTAACTCGGGCAGTTGTTGTTTGCCATCCTGTACCTGTCCCGCAGATGTGATGTTCGGATGTACCGATTCTGTGCAGGTGTTGCTACATGTGGTCTGCCACTGCGAGGGCGATCAGCTGTCCGTCCAGTCTCCCTGTAGCCCTGTCTTAGGCGTCTCACAGTACGGACATTGCAATTTATTGCCGTGGCCTCATCTGCAGTCCTCATGCCTCCTTGCAGCATGCCTAAGGCACGTTCACACAGATGAGCAGGGACCCTGGGCATCTTTCTTTTGGTGTATTTCAGAGTCAGTAGAAAGGCCTCTTTAGTGTCCTAAGTTTTCATAACTGTGACCTTAATTGCCTACCGTCTGTAAGCTGTTCGTGTCTTAACGACCATTCCACAGGTGCATGTTCATTAATTGTTTATGGTTCATTAAACAGCATGGGAAACAGTGTTTAAACCCTTTACAATGAAGATCTGTGAAGTTATTTGGATTTTTACGAATTGTCTTTGAAAGACAGGGTCCTGAAAAAGGGATGTTTATTTTTTGGCTGAGTTTACATGTACCTAGAAAACACCATAAACAAATGCAAATGCAGCTACTGTTGTTATTTTGGCTGCACTGTTTGGTGTGAGTGTAAAAGCCGTAGTTAGCTAGCTAGCACGCAAGGGATACGTACGTTGCCAGCCAGTATGGCAATGCAACATTTAGAAGGAATGACTGGGTCTGATCCATAGATACAGAACAAAGACTGAACGACTGGGTAGCGTCTCTAGCAACCCAAACGATAGAACGAACCAGCAGCCGGCTTGGGTAGCCCTAGATTTGTGTCAGGACTATATCTTGTGGAAGGATGAAATGGTATGAATAAATTCATCAACTTCGTCTCAGGCCTACCAACACTCCAATATATCCTTTAAACACCGGGTTCTCGGGCCTACCAACACTCCAATATATCCTTTAAACACCGGGTTCTCGGGCATTATCACTTAATTGGCCAATCCTTGCATATCATTTTCATATTGTTATTTGACGCGACAAAGTGTTATTTGACGCGACAAAGTGTTATTTGACGTGTATCTTTTTTGACACGCAAAGACCCAAATGGCGTTCCATAGTATGTCAGGGAACAATTGTTCTTGTAAAAACATTAGGATTAGTTTTGACCATTTTGATTGACTTTACTTCATTTCACCATGCCAACCAGATACTTTTATGGGTAGGTAAAGTGAACATTTCTGGAAATGTGTCTTCATCTGATGTTATGTTATATCCCTCTGCTGATGGCATGACAACCTGGTTGTAAAACAGAACATTTGAGAATTATTTCCATCTAAAGATAGTATCTGCCTTGCAAATGATTTTGATTGGGCCTAATATTATGATGATACTGTTTTGACAACCTGTAAGCACCTATAATAGTCAGTTGTGGAAAAAGTACCCACTTGTCATACTAGAGTAAAAGTAAAGATGCCTTCATAGAAAGTTACTCAAGTAAAGGTGAGTCACCCAGTAAAATATTACTTCAGTAAAAGTCAAAGTATTTGGTTTTAAATATACTTAAGTATCAAAAGTAAATGTAATTGCAAAAATATACTTATGTATCAAAAGTACAATTATAAATTATTTCAAATTACTTTTATTAGGCAATTCAAACAGCACAATTGTCTTGTTTTTTAAATTAAATGATAGTCAAGGGCACACTCCAACACTCAGACAATTTACAAATGAAGCATTTGTGTTTAGTGAGTCTGCCACGTCAGAAGCCGTAGGGATGACCAGGGATGTTCTCATGATAAGTGTGTGAATTTAACCATTTTCCTGTCCTGTTAAGCATTCAAAATGTAACAAGTACTTTTGAGTGTCAGGGAAAATTAATGGAGTAAAAAGTACATTATTATCTTTAGGAATGTAATGGAGTAAAAGTAATGTAATAGTAAAGTACAGATACCCCCAAAATGACTTAAGTAGCACTTTAAAGTATATTTACTTAAGTACTTTACACCACTAATAGTTTTCCACTGAGCCAGTGTCTCTATAGTGATAGGTGTACAGTATGAGGGGAGATGCAGCAGGTAGCTTGCATACCTTCCAAGCCTCTGATAATAGTTCAGCTAATCCTTAGGCACGTGTGGGCAGAGGAGATATGGAGAGAGGCAGTGTGTGTGTTTGTGTGTCAAGGCAAAAGAATGCCTCTTCTAAGAACTAGAGGATACTAAATGAGAGCAGGAATGGCATGCAGGCTTAACTCCGTCCGCCTGACTCGTGCTGGAGCCAGGTAGAACACACACACTTCCCCAATTATGATATAAATCAACTGTAATACATTTTTATAAACACACATGTAGAGATGTAGGGTCTTAATTTGATCAGGAAAAATAGATTTTATAGTATCGCATTTATAGTATCGCACTTCTCATGTACCCTACTTTTGGCCAGCTAACAGCCTAACCACTTCTCATGTACCCTACTTTTGGCAAGCTAACAGCCTAACCACTTCTCATGTACCCTACTTTTGGCCAGCTAATAGCCTAACCACTTCTCATGTACCCTACGTTTGGTCAGCTAACAGCCTAACCACTTCTCATGTACCCTACTTTTGGCCAGCTAACAGCCTAACCACTGATCATGTACCCTACTTTTGGCCAGCTAATAGCCTAACCACTGATCATGTACCCTACTTTTAACCAGCTAACAGCCTAACCACTGATCATGTACCCTACTTTTGGCCAGCTAACAGCCTAACCACTTCTCATGTACCCTACTTTTGTCCAGCTAACAACCTAACCACTTCTCATGTACCCTACTTTTGGCCAGCTAACAGCCTAACCACTTCTCATGTACCCTACTTTTGTCCAGCTAACAGCCTAACCACTTCTCATGTACCCTACTTTTGGCCAGCTAATAGCCTAACCACTGATCATGTACCCTACTTTTGGCCAGCTAACAGCCTAACCACTTCTCATGTACCCTACTTTTGGCCAGCTAATAGCCTAACCACTGATCATGTACCCTACTTTTAACCAGCTAACAGCCTAACCACTGATCATGTACCCTACTTTTGGCCAGCTAACAGCCTAACCACTTCTCATGTACCCTACTTTTGTCCAGCTAACAGCCTAACCACTTCTCATGTACCCTACTTTTGGCCAGCTAACAGCCTAACCACTTCTCATGTACCCTACTTTTGTCCAGCTAACAGCCTAACCACTTCTCATGTACCCTACTTTTGGCCAGCTAATAGCCTAACCACTTCTCATGTACCCTACTTTTTCTCAGCTAACAGCCTAACCACTTCTCATGTACCCTACTTTTGGCCAGCTAACAGCCTAACCACTGATCATGTACCCTACTTTTGGCCAGCTAACAGCCTAATCACTTCTCATGTACCCTACTTTTGTCCAGCTAATAGCCTAACCACTGATCATGTACCCTACTTTTAACCAGCTAACAGCCTAACCACTGATCATGTACCCTACTTTTGGCCAGCTAACAGCCTAACCACTTCTCATGTACCCTACTTTTGGCCAGCTAATAGCCTAACCACTGATCATGTACCCTACTTTTAACCAGCTAACAGCCTAACCACTGATCATGTACCATACTTTTGGCCAGCTAACAGCCTAACCACTTCTCATGTACCCTACTTTTGGCCAGCTAACAGCCTAACCACTTCTCATGTACCCTACTTTTGGCCAGCTAACAGCCTAACCACTGATCAAGCAACATTATGGACTAAATGTTAAAATCCTGTTACAGCGGGAATATTTTGCTACGACAATACAGTTCCAATTAAGATCCTACATTAAGATCCTACATTTTGCTGCGAAGAGACAGAATCAATAGATCATTTATTCTGGTATTGCCCCTGTGTAGCTTGTTTCTGGTCACAGGTTCAGGAATGGTTAAAAAAAATCCCAACATTCACTTAAAATGAACCTTACAATTTTATTTATCTATTTAACCTTTATTTATACAGGTTTTTCTCATTGAGATAACGTCTTTTATTCAAGAGAGACCTGGTCCAATAGCAGCAGGGGAAACAACGTTTCAGACAAAACAACTTACATACACTAACACAACATTATACAAAACTATAAACAAACAACAAACGAACACTACAAATACCAGTGTTGGGCGATTTGGAAAGCCATAGTCAGTCAATAAATAACTTTTCCTAAAAGTATTATCTCACAATCTGTTGATAATTTACGATTTGAAAGGTAAAAAAATGTTGTAAAACATCACCGTACAATTGAAAAATATATGGCACATGGAAACCAAATGAGGGTTGTCTATGGTGATAGGTGGCATGGGCTGAGTGACTGAGGGACGGGATTAAAGAGCTGAGGTCTATGGTGATAGGTGGGATGGGCTGAGAGTGACTCAGGGGCGGGATTAAAGAGCTTATGTTTGGTCATGTATTTCTGTTATGTGACTGCTTTATATAAAAGTACCATGAATGTAAAATGTACGTTTGTAAATGTAGCAAAAAATCTGTAAAAAAACGAAAATATTTGTCCTCCGTGGATTGGTTAACAAAAATAATTTAAAAAGATCCTACATCTGAACAGTACATACACACACAACAGAAGGTGCATGAGGAGGTAATTGTGTGTAAGGTCAAGGGTAATTTGGATCTAGGATAGGCAATAGGTCTTTCTATTGTCAGTGCAACTAGGGAGCGTGTGTTAATATTCAATCAGGATCGCAATGACGATCCTGGTCCTCAGGCTACAGTCTGGCACCCCTGGGCCCTCACCCTTCTGAGGGCCTGTCCTGATACATGAGTGTTTGTTGGATGCTGTTCTTGGCCCTCTCCTCTATCCTCTTGCTTGCGTTAGCCAAACCTGACCACACGTCTATTTCTGGCCCTTTGAAAATAACTGAATGGAGTGTTGTGGTGGGTTGTTGTGTTCTACCACAAGGTTAATACAGGGAAAGCACAGTCACCGGGATGGAATTTGTAACGTGCGTGTGTGTCTGTGTTACTTTATCACAGACTAATTAGCCCATTACATTATCATTATGTGTGGTTCTTGACTCCACGTAATAGCAGACAGCAGTCTGGCCTGGGGTCTACAGTACAATATGTCCCTGATGTTATCTCATGACATTAAGTATCAATTCAGTATATTGTGTCACTTCAGTCACTGGTGCTCAGCTGTCAAACTATTTTATAGAAATATTAAAATTAGATTTCTTTGTTCAATAGCTAACCTAAAATGCTTCTCTCTCCCTCTTTCTCTCTCCTCTCCTCTCTCTCTCTGTCTCTCTGTGTCTGTAGCTAGCTGACTTTGGCCTGTCCAACCGCTTTAAGAAGGACAATTTGCTCCAGACGTACTGTGGGAGTCCTCTCTACGCCTCCCCAGAGATAGTCAAGGGACTGCCCTATCATGGCCCAGAGGTGAGAGGACAACACACACACACACACACACACACACACACACTTACACCGTTTCCCTGTGTTTCTCCTGGGTCTGTGTCAGGTGGACTGCTGGGCAATGGGAGTCTTGCTGTATGCGCTGGTGTACGGTAGTATGCCGTTTGACGGGGCCAGCTACAGAGCGCTCACAGAGCAGATCAGCCAGGGACGCTACCGCAGACCAAACCCTCCCTCAGGTAAGCCTACACATCACCTGCAGTCTCACAAGGAACTGTAAACCTGTTAGTCCATGACTGTCCTGTAAACCGTCGTATTGTACTGAGCCCTGCCTGTGTCTGTCCCCTCCACACAGACGCCTGTGCCCTGATTGACTGGCTGCTGACGGTGCGTGTAGAGGAGAGGGCCACAGTGGAGGACATAGCCAACCACTGGTGGGTCAACTGGGGCTATGAGGACAGTGTATGTGACTGCCCCTCATCCCCCCACCAGGACTGCCCCTCCCCGCTGCTCGCACGCTACATCGACTGGCAGAACCGGGTTGCCACGGCAACCAGTTGCCCGAGCTCTGACCCTTCCGCTCACCCTCACCCGTTCTACTTCAGCTTCCCCCTGAAGGGTGATCGCGGGGGAGGGGGGAGGTCGAGGGGGGAGAGGTCAAGTTTAAGGAAGTCGCGTAAGGTGAACACTATTCCCCAGAATGCACTGGGAGCATGTAGTCCAGTTTGTACGACAACTGCCATCAACACCACCACCACCACTGCCGCCTCCATTTCCTCTTCCTCCAAAGGCCAGGTCGAGAGGAAGAAACCAAAGGGGATTCTGAAACCCCAGCGGAGCTTTGATTCAACCTTCCTGCCCTCTCCTAGAATGATGGGGGAGAACTCCTCCGCCAAGCCCTGCAACCTGCCTCCCCAGCCCCACAGAGCTCACACACACACTCACTCACACAGTGATGGTCTGTCCACAAGCCTGCCTGCCCCCTCTATGTTCTCCCATTCCTCCTCCAAGATGCCCAAGAAGGGGATCCTAAAGAACCTGTATGGTGGTGAGTCAGGGTACTGCTCATCCCCAGAGAGAGGTATGTCTGGAGCGGGCACAGGAGTACGAGGTAGAGGGGTTGATGGAGATATGTGCTGCTCTTACGATCCCCACTCCCGCTCACCCAGCTCAGAGCACAGTCCAACAATGCGGACGGAAGCAGTGAGAAGGAGGAAAGGCATTCTAAAGCGCAATGGCAAGTTCTCACACAGCCTGGACCTCCCTGATGCCCTTCATCCCTCCTTATCCTCAGCTCTGGCCCATTTCCCTGAGGCGCTGCACCAGCTCCATCAGGCTTCCGGGGGCAGCAGACCCCCCAGCGTGGTGAGTGAGGACAGTCTCCTCTCCTCCGATTCTTTTGACCTGCTGGACCTCAGCGCCCAATCACGCCGCAGGATCTTCTCCCGGGGCACCCAATGCAGTGCTTGCAGCTCAGAAGAGGAACTTGAGGACCCGGTAGCAAGGGCGGCAGACGGGATTGGATTAGGAAGAGGGCGGGGCAGAGAGGAGGAAGATGAGATGTCATTGGAGGAGAGACAGGAGATGCTAAGATAAGATAAAGGTTGTGTTCCCCTGCTCAACCAATGGTTGCATGCCACATCATCGACTGTCCCGTCGGGCACCAGATTGCTATAACATAGGATGTGGGTAGCTGATACATAAAATACCTATCCAGGTGTTGTAAGATCTGGCATGAGTCATTAACGCCTGGGTAGAGCAATGTGCCCACAATATGATAAGCCCAAGAGATGACTGGACGCTTGTAATATCAGTTACTGGTGCTGTCTGATAGGCCCAAATTACTGGCAGACTTTGTCTTTGCTAACCAAATGACAAATAACAATAAAGAATTCAGCGGAAGCACCTAGACAACCTGCAGTGATCGTATGTTGAAGGAAGGTCATCAAGAAATTGTTCATTTCATCAAGATCAGTTACTGATTGGAATGGATTGAGACTGCTGTCCTAGTGATGGGATAAAACACCGTTGGATTCTTTAACTGTGTGAATGAAGCCATCGCTGACTTTAAGGACTCCTATGTGAACTAACAAAACACTGTACAGGAGACCACATGGCATTCCCAATCTGGCCCTCATACCATCATGGCCATCAAATCATCCCCTACTTCCAGTTGGATCATTCATCCCCTCTGCTCTCCCCTGTAACTATTCCCCAGGTCGTTGTTGTAAATGAGAATGTGTTTTCAGTCAACTTACCTGGTAAGATAAGGGTAAAAAATAAAATGTCTATGGAATCCTGTGGACACGAAGCTAATGTGCAATGTTAAGACATAGTTAAAATTGTTCCTTTAATTCAAGCATGCTGTTTGCAGCATCAGACTGCATGGGCCAAATATACTGTATAATATACCCATTTTATGTGTTAATTCTAAGTCCCTTTGGTTAAAACAATGATCTAAATGTCTGTACAGTGTATGTCTGACTGGGGTGAAACCAAATGGTGTCAACGTGGATGTGTTATCTCTGTGCCACAAGACATGTAATATTACTCTTATTTCATCTGATTTCACCGACAGCATGAGCCTTCAGATATATATATATATGATCTCTGAGGTCACAAGAGGCTGACTGATGGCATTTTACCATGGAATGTGATCTTATGGTCAAACAGACTGGAAGATTGAATGAGACTTTGAGGATTTTAAATCTGGGATCTGTGCGCTGGAAAAGTGTAAGGGTATGTGATTACATTTGACTGGGAGGCAAGGAGGTAGTTACATAAAGTATTATTGCTTTGGTTTTTGGATTGGTTCAACCGTTTTGGTACTGTGAAAGAAAAAATAAAATACAAGGAATGATGAAAATGAATACTTTTTTTCTGGAAATAGGCCTAATGTTTTCTGCTGTCTCACTTCCTTCAGAATGAGCAACGACCAAAAAGCACATTCATTTATCATAAATTGCAGGAAGTGTTTTGAGGTATTAATAACTTGACTGATGTGTCCCTGGCACTTTCACAGATGTCTGGAGGTCTAGAAATAAGATGCTGAGAAAACATTGTGAGCCACTGGAGATGACAGATTAAACACGCATATACTGGATACAAAAATAGGAGCTTTTTAAAATACAATCATGATAGTGATTAGAAAACGCCTGTCTAATACCGAACAGAACATCCATTTTTAGACACTTCTCTGGTCTCTGCAGTGGAGAGGCCTTTTCCCTGGGTTGACCATAAGTAGGGGAACATTAGGGGGAACAGAGCGTTGTGTTTATAATGTGCCACTAGTGGTTGTTTTTGATCGATAGCAGAAACCCCATTCTGTCCCTCTACACAAAGACATATCTACTCTAAAGTCCATTTCCATGTTCTGTTCATTTGCTATGATTAGAAACCATCTGAAGTAGTGCACTCTACTGACTGGAGTCACAAACACAAAATGACTGATGCCTTACCTCTCTGTTGCAAATGCTGTCCATACCACAATCCCCTCTATGGAGCGAATCTAGGTCATAGTCCAGCCAAACCCTCACCATGTCACCTCATGCCATCAGAACGACTGACCCAAAGGCAGCCATTTTAATCTCAGGTTGACTCGTGTGTTTTTGTTATCTGCATCAGAAAAGGATGGTGTTGCTTAAATGGCTAATCCTATTCTTTTCAGGGAGACTTGATGATGTCATGGCTCAGGCAACACTAAACTAACATTTACCCAAGAATGGGGGTAAGAATAACATTCAGCTAAGCAACACAGAACATCTGAATAATGGATTGTATGCAGTGAGAGTAATTTGTCCCTCTCTTTAGTATCATCGTCAAGAATCTTTTCCATTAACTTTGGAGCAGTGTGTTTATCTACTTGATACGTACAGTGCCTAGCAAAAGTATTCACCCCCTTGGTGTTTTTCCTCTTTTGTTGCATTACAACCTGTGATTTAAACTGATTTTTATTTGGATTTCATGTAATGGACATACACAACATAGTGTATGAAAAAAAATAACTTGTTTTAAAAAATTGTAAAAAATAAAAATAAAATAAAACTTGAAAAGTGGTGCATGCATATGTACTCACCCCCTCTGCTATGATGCCCCTAAATAAGATCTGGTGCAACCAATTACCTTCAGAAGTCACATAATTATTTAAATAAAGTCCACCTGTGTGCAATCTCAGTATCACATGATCTGTCTAATGAACTCAGTGTATATATACATCCACAGAAATACATCAGAAGCTTCTATAGCCATGACATAATTTTCTGGAATTTTCCAAGCTGTTTAAAGGCACAGTCATCTTACTGTATGTAAACTTCTGACCCACGGGAATTGTGATACAGTGAATTATAAGTGAAATAATCTGTCTGTAAACAATTGTTGGAAAAATTACTTGTGTCATGCACAAAGTAGATGTCCTAACCGACTTGCCAAAACTATAGTTTAACAAGAAATGTGTGGAGTGGTTGAAAAAACAAGTTTTAATGACTCCAACCTAAGTGTATGTAAACTTCTGACTTCAACTGTATATATATATATATATATATCGCCCAATGAAATGCTTTCTTGCAGGTTCCGTCATGACAATGCAACAACAATAAGAAATAATCAAATATAAGAATAGGAACATAAAGTAAATGGCAGTAGAATATAATAAACATTTTATCATAAGTATAGTATAATACAGGAAGGTATAGTTTATAATCTAATTGTTACACATATTGGGAAAGGGGGGGATGGGGTCAGGTGTTTAAATTGAGCAGTATAACAAGAGTCTGGTAGGAGCAAATGTGATGTGTGTGAAGCATGCGTGTGTGTGTGTGTGTGTGTGTGGGAGGGGGGGGGGTGATGAATCAGAGCTGGTGATCAGTCCAGTTCAAGTGTTCAGCAGTCTAACGTCTTGCAGATAGAAACTGTCTTTGAGCCTGTTGGTATCAGACCTCATGTTCCAATACCCAGAGTTGTATAGCTTTTTCTGACCCCTCTCTTTGGGTGATACTGTGAGGAATCACAGGATGTGTTATGCAGGTACACTGAACCATTTTTGGATTGAACAGAACACCAACATCCTTCATTAAACACGTCAGCGACATGTTAGGGGACGTCAGTTGACGGAGTAGACGTCCAATCACAAACACTGCAGGCTGAGGTTGACTTGTGTACATAACGTGAATATATAACTCAACCTCGGCTTGCAGTGTTTGTGAGTGGAAGTCCACTCCGTCAACTGACGTGTTTAATGAATGATGGAGTCCAGGCTGAGGTTGTTGTTGACAACCTTTCAAAATAGCTCTAGACTTCACATCAGGACAGAGCCATAACGTTACGTAACAACATCCCCCTTTAAAATGTTGAGTTCATGTTCAGCTGACAGCTACAATGAGTAGTGGCATCAACAGTCATTGACCATGGAACTCTAACTATGCAATGGTCCTTCAATGTTCCTGTCTCCAGGGCCATATTTCCATTACACATCATTATTTAGAAAAACCTTTGGACCCAAAACCACACATAGAAGCATAGCCACAGTTTGTCCTTTCCAAACATTAAAAAGGATTCAAACTGCTTCATTTGAGAAATTAGACTTAGGGCGATGAAAAAACGATAATAATTCAGGAACATACACAGGAACATGAAGAGATTGTCTAATTTCCGGGGGTATGGCTATTCATGTCTGAACTGGCTTTTCAAGCTGAGTGGCAAATGCCAGATTTTGCACCATTTTACAGTTCCTGACCAAAGTCCTAAATCTGGCAACTTTGACAGTGTATGGAGTCAGGGTAAATAGTTTAAACCCTTTTGTCTTCGGTGATTGCCAAGTCTTGAGGTCAGATCATTGTATTGGACTGAAGTGGTTCTGTTAGGTTAGTGTTAAGACATAGACAAACACACTATCCAGGATACACTTCCACACTCCATCCCCCAGGGGCAGCAGCAACCTTGTCCAAATACTGAGCCTGGTTGATAAGCACATCATGTGTAACCAATTAGGGGGATTGTTAGTGATTGTCCCTAGACATAACAAGTCAGGTTACAGACCAGTTAACTAGACCGTAGACCCCTAGACATAACAAGTCAGGTTACAGACCAGTTAACTAGACCTTAGACCCCTAGACATAACAAGTCAGGTTAAAGACCAGTTAACTAGACCTAAGACCCCTAGACTTAACGAATGCAGAAAAATCAGTAGGCTAGTTATGAGTTTCGTAACACAATCACAATCTGGGTTTCTAGGCCTGAGGAGATCATCTTTGTGTTGCTTTGCAACTGAAATGTCACGTGATCTTATATTTGTATATTTTCCGTTTATTAATCAGTCAATCCGTTTGTCCATTTTTCATAGGTCTTTAAGGTATGAGCATCAGCTAAATGCATTTCACACAAATTTGATGAAGACTAACAGCCCAAGTAGTAACACGTGTCAATTTGGTACCACTGGCACAGAACCAGTGGTGGAAAAAGTACCCAAATGTCATACTAGAGTAAAAGTATAGATACCTTAATAGAAAGTTACTCAAGTAAAAGTGAAAGTCACATTAAATACTTAAATATCAAAAGTAAATGTAACATAAGTATCAAAAGTAAAAGTATAAATCATTTTAAATTCCTTATATTGAGCAAGCAGGCAGCACCATTTTCTTGTTTTTAAAATGTATGGATAGCCAGGGTCACACACTCAGACATTATTTACAAAATATGCATTTGTGTTTAGTGAGTCCGCCAGGCCAGGCGCAGTAGGGATGTTCTCTTGATAAGTGTGTGAATTTGACAACTGTCCTAAGCATTCAAAATGTAACGAGTACATCTCCTTCAGGGATGGAATCCTGCCGAGCACCGGCCAGCCGGCTGTGTGGAGCTGACACAGTGGCGAAACTTCCACCAGACCAGCGTGGGGTCCGGCTTCTGGAAGAAAAAGGAAAAGTAGGCGGGCGTGGGTTCCCCAGTAGCTTGTGTAGGTTTGCTACTTGCTTGCTAAGAGTCGCTCCTGTAGTCCTCCGCAAGCAAGCAGTTGCTACATTGAAAGTCAGCACAGTCCAGGAACAAAGCAAAGTAAACACAGCTCCTGCAGCACTGGAAACGTTCAATAGTGGCCTCCATTTGAGACCGCCGAGCCAGCTAGTCTAGCTGGGCTTTCATGTCTCTCACACTATGCGGAATCTGGCAGGTTCCCGGGACAGATAGTAGCGCTCACAGCAATAGCCCAACAGAGCCGCAGGATCCAAAATAAAATACAAGTATATGAAAACACTGTCAGCTTTTAAACCGAGGTCTTTACTTCAGGTTTCAGCGTTCAACAACAACAAACATATGTTGTGTGTGTATGCATGCGTACCTACAGTGCATTCGGAAAGTATTCAGACCCCTTGACTATTTTCACATTTTGTTATGTTACAGCCTTATTCAAAATGTATTTTTTTTTTTATCCTCATCAGTCGACACACAATACCTCATAATGACAATGGAAAACATGCTTTATAGACATGTTTGAAAATCTATAAAAAAAGAAAAAACAGAAATACCTTTTAACATTAGTATTCAGACCCTTTGCTATGAGTCTCTAAATTGAGCTTAGGTGCACCCTGTTTTCATTGATCATCCTTGACATGTTTCTACAACTTGTTTGGAGTCCACCTGTGGTAAATTCAATTGATTGGACATGATTTGGAAAGGCAAACACCTGTCTATATAAGGTCCCACAGTTATCAGTGCATATCAGAGCAAAAACCAAGCCATGAGGTTGAAGGAATTGTCTGTAGAGCTCCAAGACAGGATTGTGTCGAGGCACAGATCTGAGGAAGGGTAACAAAATATTTAAGCAGCATTGAAGATCCCCAAGAACACAGTGGCCTCCATCATTATTAAATGGAAGAAGTTTGGAACCACCAAGACTCTTCCTAGAGCTGGCCTCCCGACCAAACTGAGCAATCGGGCGAGAAGGGCAATGGTCAGGGGCTGACCAAGAAGCCGATGGTCACTCTGACAGAGCTCCAGAGTTCCTCTGTGGAGATGGGAGAACCTTCCAGAAGGACAACCATCTCTGAGGCACTCCACCAATCAGGCCTTAATGGTAGAGTGACCAGACGGAAGTCACTCCTCAGTAAATGGCACATGACAGCCCACTTGGAGTTTGCCAAAAGGCACCTAAAGGACTGAATGCCAAGAGTCACATCTGGAGGACCCTGGCACCATCCCTACGGTGAAGCATGGTGGTGGCAGCATCATGCTGTGGGGATGTTTTTCAGCATCAGGGACTGGGAGATGATGAACGGAGCAAAGTACAGGAGATCCTTGATGAAAACCTGCTACAGAGCACACAGAACCTTAGACTGGGGCGAAGCTTCACCTTCCAATAGGACAACGACCCTAAGCACACAGCCAAGACAGCGCAGGAGTGGCTGTACTTGGACTTGAACCCCGATCGAACATCTCTGGAGAGACTTTAAAAATAGCTGTGCAGCGACGCTCCCCATCCAACCTGAAAGAGCTTGAGAGGATCTGCAGAGAAGAATGGGAGAAACTCCCCAAATACAGGTGTGCCAAGCCTGTAGCGTCATACTCAAGAAGACTCGAGGCTGTAATCGCTGCCAAAGGTGCTTTAACAAAGTACTGAGTGAAGGGTCTGAATACTTATGTAAATGTGATATTTCAGTCGTTTTTTAAAAGAAATGTGCAAATAATTATAAAAACCTGTTTTTGCTTTGTCATTCAAATCAAATCACATTCTATTAGTCACATGCACCTAATACAACAGGTGTAGACCTTACAGTGAAATGCTGGTATAGAGGTCCTGGATGGCAGGAAGCTTGGCCACAGTTATCCCCATTATGGAGTATTGTGTATAGATTGGGGGGGGGGGGGGGGGGGGGGGGGGCATTTAGCATTAATTCCAGCCATTTAGCATTAATTCTTCTTTCTGCAAGAATGGGGGATTTGATTTGGGCAAACTGTAAAATGGGCTTTGTTGATGACCAGTCATCCATACCTTCCAGATAACTCACAATAATAACCGCAGTCTCACCTCACTCTCTCAGCCTTTTAAAAATGAATTATTCATTGATTGATGTATATAAAAAAAAAATGCATCTTTGATCTACAACCCCTCAAGGCAAGCATCATGCTATAAGCTCCTATTGGAGCTTTGGACCTCCTTTGGACAAATTATGGTTTAGTTTGGTTCAGAACAATCATGTTATTCCATCTGCCTTCTAGCCTGGTACACGGTCCAACGATATTTGCTTTAGCCAACTCCTCTGGCTGTCATTGCCTTAATGACAGTAAATGCCTACATATGAAAGAAAATGGCTTAATGCTAGCTAGCATTATCTTCCCTATGGACCAGTACACTGATCGTAAAAGAGAAGAAATGTCTCTGTCTACTGGTGAAATACACTCATTACAACTCTAAAAGACAGCTGAGCTGGGGCACAGAATATAGGAGAATGTTGTGTAATATCATTTTAGTCTAATATATATATATATTTTTTTACGAACTACAAAAACTTTCCTCCAGTCCAGGCATCTTGTTAGTCCACATTTGGGCGGGTTTTTCAGGGACAGGCAGTCGTGCACGAAGACATCCGCCCAGATTATTTTTGACCAATGACGTCCTGTACACAAGCCTCATTACTATTACAAAGATTTTTTTAAAATAGAGATTATCTCTGTGAATCACTTCCGGATTTTATCAACGCAATGACATGAACTATTTTTTTTTTTTGTACACAGTTAATATTTCACAGAGTAAATGTTACATACTTTGTCAAAGTCAGCTCTGCTTCCAATGGCTATTTGCGAAGAAGACAATGTTGTTTTCTATGTCCGCATGGCATGCATACTGTAGTATCATGGGACTGTCAAATTACTTTGCATCTTCGTCTCTTTATACGATCTTTGATCGCTCCTCCCTCCTTCTGGTCTGTCAGCCCAGTAAAAAAGGTACCTCGTTTCGGAAAGAGAACCCATTTAGTCGACAATTTAGTAGAACGCACCATAGTTTAAAAATAGTTCGCGCGGAAAGAAGTCCCCAGTACCGGCTCTACTGTGTTACTGGCACCGTTCAATCACCGATCATTATGGATGTTCGAAAGCGTCCCAGAGAAGATTTGCCGAATACTAGTTGTAGTGATCAGTTCAAACACCCGGAGAAGCGGGATTCTGAGGCGGCGTGGCAGGATTTCGGGCAGTGGGGTGTCGAGGACGTTTGTAGATACCTGCGTCAAGAAGGTCACTTGAAATGGGAGGATGCATTCAGAGGTTCGTTTTTTTCAATCAGTGTTTTTGCATATCTTCGCTAGCTAACTACACATATTTGATTGAACAAGCCAACGTGGCTTGAATGGTTGAAACTACATTGTGATCCGTGAGGGTGTCAAGCGCACCCAGAAGGACTACATTGTCCGTTGAACTACAGTACCTTAGCTAGACTAGCAAATTCTTATCACTTAAACTACGCACACACGGTTCTGGTTTTATGCCATGCAATTGACCTGTGACATTTTATTCTCATTGTGCATATTTACACATCGTTAATGACTGACACAGAGGAAATATGACCTGTTACTTGTGTTTTTGTTCTTCCCCCACACAGAGCAAAAGATGACAGGAGTGGGATTACGATACCTCACAGAGACACTTCTGGATAAAATGGGTATAGTGTACGTGTGGTGGTATTATGTTGGGTGTGGTGGTGGTATGCAAATCTTCAGTGGCATGGCAATCAAATGTGCACCAGACCCTCTAATAACCTTGGTTTATTAGAGGGTTTATTTTATGTTTTTCAGTCAATGCCTTGGGTTGTGTTGTTGATGGTGCTTTATGATTATGAAATTGAACACACACTTTCTCTCTTCTCCTCAGGCCTCTAGGCACCCGGTTGCAGATCCTGCACAGTCTGAGGAAGCTGTGGCAGATGGCAGCAGAGACCACCAAGGTAACACAGACGGCACAACTAACCCCTGTTATCCTTTTCAAAGGCTAGAGAGTGAATGAAAGACAAAATGAGGGAGACTTATATGTGAGAAATTATGTATTTACCTGCTTTGTTTAATATTAATAGTTAACAATTATGCTTAACATTGGTCAAGAGATTTTCAGAACTTACAATACTATGCTTGAGAAAGGATGGTTCCCCTCTCTTCTTCCTGCAGCTGGTCTGGGAATATCGTCAAGGACATGGTGCGACAATCTGTTATTGTTTCCAACCTTCTGGGATTCTGTTCCACTTGGTCACACGGCATAAGACAAATACCCTCTGAGAGTGACCACAGTTTCTCAGTCCACCCTGTTCTTCTCATATCTTTCAAGGGCACAGCTGTGTGGAGATATGAGGTGAACAGAGGCTGGCTTGAACAGAGAGTACGTTATAACTTGTTCGTGCGCTATGACCCGAGACACATAGCTCATCATGCACTGATCTGCCGGGGAGGGGTGGAACCAGCCACTTATATATTTATTTTAAATATTCACAGTTCACAGAACGAACAGTTCTCTTCATAGGCCCACAATTTTAGAACAAGTGTGTGTTCTTTGATTATCTTCATCAGAATGTACTCCCATGAATCTCAGTTCCACCATAAATGTTTGATAATGTCCATCAGTTATGTCCAAATATTTATTTTGTTGGCGTTTGGTAAACAAATTCCAAAGCGTGTTTAGGTCGCGCCGAACGTCAGAAGAAAAGTTCAAAAGTTCTGTTGCAGCCCGTAGAAACATGCCAAACTAAGTATGGAATCAATCTTTAGGATGTTTTTAACATAAAACTTCATTAATGTTCCAACCGGACAATTCCTTTATCTGTACAAATGAAGTGGAACGTAACCTTTCACGTGAGCGTGCCAGACCGAGGCTGTGGCACTCTGCCAGACCACTCACTCAAAGAGCTCTTATGAGCCCCTCCTTTAGAGTAGAATCCTCAAACCAGATTCTAAATACTGTTGACATCTAGTGGAAGCCTTGAAGTGAAACATAACTAATATCCCACTGTATCTTCAATGGGGGCTGAGTTGAAAAACTACAAACCTCAGATATCCCACTTCCTGGTTGGATTTTTTTCTCAGGTTTTTGCCTGCCATGTGAGTTCTGTCATACTCACAGACATCATTCAAACAGTTTTAGAAACTTCAGAGTGTTTCCTATCCAAATGTACTAATTATATACATATTCTAGCTTTTACGGCTGAGTAGCAGGCAGCTTAATTTGGGCACGTTTTCCATCCAAGCTACCCAATACTGCCCCCTACCCCAAAGAAGTTAAGAACACATTCTTATTTTCAATGACTGCCTAGGAACAGTGGGTTAACTGCCTTGTTCAAGGGCAGAACGACAGATTTTTGTCTTGTCAGCTCAGGGATTTGATCCAGCAACCTTTTTGTTACTGGCCCAATGCTCTAACCGCTAGGTTACTGCTGCCCTTATATAAGACATCAGCATTTCCTGTATTGTCAGGCTTTCAAGATATTGTCGTGACGTTGTATTGGTTAATGTGATGACTGTTGCTCATCGAATGATTACACGTTTTTAATTACGTGATTAACTGAATCAAGCAATTATTAACTCATTAACCTGTTAACCAATTATTAACTCATTAACCTGTTAACCAATTATTAACTCATTAACCTGTTAACCAATGATTAACTCATTACCCTGTTAACTAATTAACTGGGGCACCATGGGAAAACTAGTTTTTATTGAGTTTCTATTTCCCAAATTAACTCAAAGAATATTGATTTTACAACAGCCGCTTTAACCAGTTTCCTCTATCAGTCTCATAATCTGAACGTCGTATAGCCCTTGCATCTGCACGGACCCGGGTCTCACCAATGAAATCGTACCACACCAATCTTAATTTAATATTTATTTACTAAAAAGCTAAAAGGATGATAAAAGATACACATAGACAAAACACATTATAGGCTATTGATTAGAACTTAGTATAATGGGCCAACACACTATGGCGCGTTACCCACAATGGGAGTTTCAAAAGAGAAAAAGGAGTACACGAGAAATATACATTTGGGTGAATTTGTCAGCTATGCTATTCTGACCCTAACCTTGCCTCAAACTGCCGCTCTTATGGGTCAGAATATAATGATGTAATTACGTGGGAATGATCTCTGGCGATTCTCTGCGTAGGCCTTCAGCTGTTCGAGGATGCACTTCTCCTGCACACCTCCCTGCTCGTCCTCCCGGTGTCAGTGTCCCTTTTGGCCTAGGAGTCTGTTCCCTTTATTTCATGTTTTTAATGTTCTGAGGCTGGTTCTCCATAGTGACAGGACAAAGGAATTTGTCTGTGGCCTGAGATTTACAAGGGGCGTGGGGCCGTAAACCCCCCCCATGTCTTCAGACCCACAGCTCCCTCTGTGGTTGAGAGATAATCTGTACGGTTGTGGTCTCCTGTAACCTGACCTGATCAAGACAGTCATGACAATATGTACCGCCATCTATTCCCGAGAGAGAAAGAGGAAGACTATTAGTAGAGTCCGTAAGAGTATCAGCAATAACGTGTATTATTGTCTCCTGTAGGTGTTTAATGACCCCATCCATGGCCATGTAGAGATGCATCCTCTGCTGGTCCGTATCATGGACACCCCTCAGTTCCAGAGGCTCCGCCACATCAAGCAGCTGGGAGGAGCATATTTCGTCTTCCCTGGGGCCTCCCACAACCGCTTCGAACACTCCATAGGGTATGATTGTGGGTGCTTGAGCACTCCATAGGGTACAAGTGTGTGTGTGTGTGTGCTTGAGTACTCCATAGGGCAGGGTTGGGTAATAATTTCGTATTGAGGGCCGCACAGATTTTTAGATGTTCAAGAGTGGCCTGGGTAAAAAAAAAATAAAAAAAAATGTTTTACCCCAAATTAATAACCCCCCCTTAAGCAAAAATAAAACACATTTTTATCTCAAACCTCCCCTGGGCAGGATTGAATGTGATCCGGTCCGCGGGCTGTATGTTGCCCACCCCTGCCATAGGGTAGGGTTAGATTTCTGAATATACAGTGCCTTCAGAAAGTATTCACACCCCTTCACTTTTTCCACATTTTGTTGTTTACAAAGTGGGGTTAAAATTGATTAATTGTAATTTTTTGTCAATGAAGCATGTTGGTGGTTTATTTTTAATTCTTCGGGCTCTGTCAAGTTGGTTGTTAATCATTGTTAGACAGCCATTTTCAAGTCTTGCTATTAGAATTTCATGCTGATTTAAAAAAAAATAAATAAATAATAATTATTTTTTAAATGTATTTTTTAAAGTCAGAACTGTAACTAGACCGCTCAGGGACATTCAATGTTGTCTTGGTAAAAAAAAACTCCAGTGTACGGTATATTTGGCCTTGTGTTTTAGGTTATTGTCCTGCTGAAAGGTGAATTTGTGTCTGTAGAAAGCAGACTGAACCAGGTTTTCCTCTAGAATTTTGCTTGTGCTTAGCTATATTCAGTGTATTTTTATCATTAGTCCTTGCAATGAAAAAATACCCATAACATGATGCAGCCACCACCATGCTTGAAAATATTAAGAGTTGTACTGTTGGATTTGCCCCAAACATAATGGTTTGTGTTCAGGGCATAGGGTACATTTCTTTGCCACATTTTTGGCTGTTTTATTTTAGTGCCTTACTGCAAGCAGGATGCTTTGTAATATTTTTATTCAGGCTTCCTTCTTTTGACTCCATCAATTCAGTTAGTATTGTGGAGTAAATACAATGTTGTTGATCCATCCTCCGTTTTCTCCTATCACGGCCGTTAAACTCTAACTGTTAGTCACCATTGACCTCATGGTGAATTCCCTTAGCGCTTTCCTTCCTCGCCGGCAACTGAGTTAGGAAGGACGCCTGTGTCTTTGTAGTGATTGTGTGTAGTGACTGTTTTACTCATCTACAAGTAGGTGCCCTTGGCGAGGCATTGGAAAATCTTCCTGGTCTTTGGTTTAATATGTTTTGAAATTCACTGCTCGACTGAGGGACCTTTATACATGTGTTCAGAAAGTATTCAGACCCCTTGACTTATTCCTCATTTTGTTACATTACAGCCTAATTCTAAAATGGATAGTTTTTCAGTCTACACACCAAACCCCATAATGACGAAGCGAAAACAGGTTTTTAGAATATTTAGCAAATTTCTTAAACACGCCTTATTTACTTAAGGATTCAGACCCTTTGCTATGAGACTAGAAAGTGAGCTTGGGTGCATCCTGTTTCCATTGATCATCCTTGAGATGTTTCTGCAACTTGATTGGAGTCCACCTGTGGTAAATTCAATTGATTGGACATGTTTGGATAGGCAGATATCTGTCTATATAAGGTCTAACAAACCAAGCCATGAGGTCGAAGGAATTGTCCGTAGAGCTCCGAGACAGGACTGTGTCAACACAGATCTGGGGAAGGGTACCAAAACATGTCTACAGCATTGAAGGTCCCCAAGAACATGGTGGTCTCCATTTTTTTTTTTAAATTGAAGCTGTTTGGAACCACAAATACTCTTCCTAGAGCTGGCAAAACTGAGCAATCGGGGGAGAAGGGCGTTGGTCAGGGAAGTGACCAAGAACCCGGTGGTCACTCTTTCAGAGCTCTGGAGTTCCTCTGTGGAGATGGGAGAACCTTCCAGAAGGACAACCATCTCTGCAGCATTCCACCAATCAGGTCTTAATGCTAGAGTGGCCACACGCCAGCCACTCGTCAGTAAAAGGCACATGACAGCCTGCATGGAGTTTGCCAAAACGGCAACTAAAGGACTCTCAGATAATGAGAAACAAGATTCTCTGGTCTGATGAAACCAATATTGAACAATTTGGCCTGAAATGCCAAGCTTCACATCTGGGGAAAACCTGGCACCATCCCTACAGTGAAGCATGGTGGTGGCAGCATCATGCTGTGGGGATATTTTTCAGAAGCAGCGACTGGGAGACTAGTCCCGATCGAGGGAAAGATGAGCAGAGCAAAGTACAGAGAGATCCTTGATGAAAACCTCCTCCAGAGCACTCAGGACCTCAGATTGGGGTGAAAGTTCACCTTCCAACAGGACAACGACCCGACGCACACAGCCAAGACAATGCAGGATTGGCTTCGGGACTAGTCTCTGAATGTCCTTGAGTGACCCAGCCAGAGCCCGGACTTGAACTCAATCCAACATCTCTGGAGAGACCTGAAAATAGCTGTGCTGCAACCCTTCTCCTCCAACCTGACAGAGCTGGAGAGGATCTGCAGGGAAGAATGGAAGAAACTCTCCAAATACACGTGTGCTAAGCTTGTAGCGTCATTGCCAAGAAGACTTAAGGCTGTAATCGCTGCCGACAGGGCTTCAACTAAGTACTGAGTAAAGGGTCTGAATATTTGTCAATGTGATATTTAAGGTGTATTTATAAAAATAGCGAACATTTCTAAACCTGTGTTTGCTTTGTCATTATGAAGTATTGTGTGTAGATTAGTGAATGGGGGGGCGTTTTAATCCATTTTAGAATAAAGCTGTAACGTCATAAAATGTGGTAAAAGACACTGGCATATTTTCCAAATGCACTAGATAATTGTATGTGTGGGGTACAGAGATGAGCTAGTCATTCAAAAATCATGTTGAACACTATTACTGCACACGGAGTCCATGCAACTTATTATGTGATTTGTTAAGCACGTTTTTACTCCTGAATACCAAAGTGGTTGGAATACTTATTGACTCAATACATTTCAGCTTTTCATTTTTAATGAATTTGTAAAAATTGAAAAACATGATTCCACTTTGATATTATGGGGTATTGTGTGTAGGCCAGTGAGGAGGGGGGGGGGGGGGATCAAAATGAATCTACTTTGTAAATAGTCTGTAACACAAAATTTTTTGAAAAAGTCAAGGGGTGTGAATACTTTCTGAAGGCACACATTTATTTTTTATTAAAAATTAAAAAAGCAGTATTACTAACAACAGATGAAACACATTTTGGCCAATGCATCTGTGTAATATTATTAATCTACAATGTATGTTCTTATTAACCCTGGGAAACATCAGGGATATTGGTATCCACAATACTTATCAACTAAATCCTTATTGTATCTCCCCCATTTATGTACATAAATGCACTGTAATTTTATCTTTAAAACTGCAACGTTTTCTCTCTGCCCCATGACAAAATGTATGGTTTTGCAGAAATGTAGCGTAAACTGCAGAAGTTATAGTAGTACTCCTTGAATGGCTACCCAGTGGCATGGTGGTCTACGACACTGCATCTCAGTGCAGGAGACGTCACTGCAGTACCTGGTTTGAATCCAGGCTGCATCACATCCGGCCATGATTTGGAGTCCCATAGGGCGGCACACACTTGGCCCAGCGTTTGCCGGGGTAGCCCATCAATTTTGTGTTCTGATTATGAGGGGGCCCTTGATAAATTTGTTATCACAATAAGTTTGAAAACCCTGCCGTAGAGTATGGGTGTATGCATAGGCGGAATGTGAGTTTGAGGAAGCCATTTTTTTTCTAATAGTGAACGATTGCATGCATGCATCTATCAGACTAATGTAAAACAGTCTTCTATTCCTAATGTGTTGAGTAGATTTTAGTCATAAGTTAGGCTAATAATGTAACTCAATCGCTATTAGCAAAACGGACAGTTCTGAACAATGCTTGCATGAGCATGTAGTGCAAATCAAATAGAATTTTATTGGTCACATGCGCCGAATACAACGGGTGTAGACCTTACAGTGAAATGTTTACTTACGAGCCCCTAACCAACAATGCAGTTAAAAAAAATACTGATAAGAAATAAAAGTAACAGGTAATTAAAGAGCAGCAGTAAAATAATCATAGCGAGACTATATACAGTGGGGTACCGGTTAGTTGAGGTAATATGAACATATAGGGTTAGTTATTAAAGTGACTGCATAGATGATAACAACAGAGTAGAAGTGGTGTGGAGAGGGGGCAATGCAAATAGTCTGGGTAGCCATTTGATTAGATGTTCAGTAGTCTTATGGTTTGGGGGTAGAAGCTGTTTAGAAGCGTCTTGGACCTAGACTTGACTCGGTACCGCTTGCCGTGCGGTAGCAGAGAGAACAGTCTATGACCAGGGTGGCTGGAGTGGAGTCTTTGAAAATGTTTACGGCCTTCCTCTGACACCGCCTGGTATAGAGGTCCTGGATGGCAGGAAGCTTGGCCCCGGTGATGTACTGGGCTGTTCGCACTACCCTCTGTAGTGCCTTGCAGTGATGCTCTTGATGGTGCAGCTGTAGAACCTTTTGAGGATCTGAGGACCCATGCCAAATCTTTTTAGTCTCTTGAGGGGGAAAAGATTTTGTCGTGCCCTCTTCACAACTGTCTTAGTGTGTTTGGATCATGTTGGTGATGTGGACACCAAGGAACTTGATGCTTTCAACCTGCTCCACTGCAGCCCCGTCTATGAGAATGGGGGTGTGCTCGAGCCTCTTTTTCCTGTAGTCCACAATCATCTCCTTTGTCTTGATCACATTGAGGGAGCTGTTGTTGTCCTGCCACCATACGGCCAGGTCTCTGACCTCCTCCCTATAGGCTTTCTCGTTGTTTTTGGTGATCAGGCCTATCACTGTTGTGTCATCGGCAAACTTAATGATGGTGTTTGTGTCGTGCCTGGCCATGCAGTCATGAGTGAACAGGGAGTACAGGAGGGGACTGAGCACGCACCCCTGAGGGGGCCCCTGTGTTGAGGATCAGCTTGTCAGATGTGTTGTTACCTACCCTTATCACCTGGGGCGACCCGCCAGGAAGTCCAGGATCCAGAGGGAGGTGTTTAGTCCCAGGGTCCTTAGCTTAGTGATGAGCTTTGTGGCCACCATGGTGTTGAACACTGAGCTGGAGTCAATGAATAACATTCTCACAGGTGTTCCTTTTGTACAGGTGGGAAAGGGCAGTGTGGAGTGCAATAGAGATTGCATGATCTGTTGGGGTGGTAATCAGAGACGTTTCTTCTCCTTTCTTAGCATGGAAAAAATGTGGTCTTTTTATTAACACATTTCATGCAATTCTACTACACTATATGACTGGAGACGCAGGCAACATATTTTTTCATATGACAAATTAGTAGCCTACTCTGCTGACACTGACAAACAGACCATTAAAAACGACCTCTTCTTGAAGGCGACTACATTCTGAAAGTATTCAGACTCCTTTTGTTACGTTACAGCCTTGTACTAAAATTGATGAAATCGTTTTTTTAGCCCTCATCAATCTACACACAATGCCCTATAATGACAAAGCAAAAACAGGTTCTGGACATTTGTGCAATTTGTTTTTTTAATAACAAAACAGAAATACCTTATTTACATTTGTATTCAGATCCTTTGCTATGAGACTCGAAATGAACCTCCGGTGCACCCCGTCTCCATTGATTATCCAGCCTATGAAAAGGGGAGGCACAAATTGTATTATATGACATAAATCTGGCCCGCAGGAAAGTATTGTCCACCCAGAAGACGTTCCGTTCCAGTGGTTCTTTTCCAACGATAAAGAGAGTGCACTCACCGGGGCTATGGCCGTTGCACTCCGCTGGTGCAAATAAGACAGGCTACTGTTTGCTCATTTAAGTTGAGAATTTTTGTAACTAAAATACATATTAGTCTTTTCTTTGCCTTCTCTTTTAAAGCAATAGCCATTTGCTTTTTAAACATTGTTTTTCCTACTATTGGATTTGCAAATAATGCTGAAAGGCCTTCGTAGGCTATTTGCCAAGTGCACTGCCCAAATTGCGCTCTTGAAACAATCCACAGCTCATTTTTGAAAGATGCGAATGATCCCCTGTGGCCAAAATCATGTTCTCTGGTGTAGTATTATGAATTATTTTATCTATTTATGTATAGGCACGAGTACTTCAGAGGAGGAAGGGGACCATCCTCCTCATTGAATTTCAGAAATGTAAATAGTGAAACATTATCCGTCTAAATATATTCACGTCACTGAATAAAATTGTTTCAAACATACTGTTTTGCTATGAAAGTCTATAGTATCCTCAACAGCACTCTGTAGGGTAGCACCATGGTGTAGCCGGAGGACTGCTAGTTTCCGTCCTCTGGGTACATTGACTTCAATACAAAACCTAGAAAGCTTGTGGTTCTGACCCGCTTCCATAGACTTACACAGTAATTATGACAACTTCCTTGAAGATCTCCTCCAACCTATCAGAGCTCTTGTCACATGAACTGACATGTTGTCCACCCCATCAAGGGATCAGAGAACTAATCTAGTACTGAAAGCATAAGCTACAGATAGCTAGCCCTACAGTGCATACAATGTGGTGAGTAGTTGACTCAAAAAGAGAGCAACAATAGTTTAACAGTTTTGAACCAAATTAATTTCTTCAAAAAATGATAGAAGTGTGTGTGAGAGAGAGCTAGTTATATTCTGTTGTAATTTTTTCCCCTTTCTTAGCTAGCAAATGCATCGAGCTAGTTTAGTTACTCAAACACCTGGCTCAAACAGAGGGATGCTATGTTAGCTAGCTGGCTATGACTGTCCAACACTGGAATTCTTCCAAGTCAAGATAAGCTTTTGGTTTTATTAATTTATTGCCACTGGGGACAGCCGGTGTAACTGCTGAACTACTTGCTGACTACACTGTACCGCATTATTGTAGCAGGTTTACTAACGCATTTGTTCTTGTAGTGATGCTGACTGACGTTAGCTAATATGGCGACAACAATGTAGGCCTTGTGTAGCAGTTATGATATGAAGGTTTGGCTTGGAAAGTTGGTTACAGACAGCTGATGTGTTGTGCACTGAAGTCCACAAGTGAAAAGAAAAGGTGTGACGAGAGTGTGTAGATGCGAGAAGGAATTATAAAACTAGCAAATCATGCTGTTTCTGTGGCTACTATAAAAGTGAACTGTGTTTGCGTGTCAACGGGGGTGTATTCATTCTGCCCGATTCTGTTGAAAAATGTTTCTTAAATGAAAGCAAACTGAACAAAACAGGATAAACATACTTGAATTTGTCTAATTTGAAACTCTCGTTTGCAACTGTTGGACTAATAATTACACCCTATATCAGCTAGATTTGATTTATTTCACCTTTATTTAACCAGGTAAGCTAGTTGAGAACAAGTTCTCATTTACAACTGCGACCTGGCCAAGATAAAGCAAAGCAGTGCGACACAAACAACAGAGTTACACATGGAATAAACAAGCGTACATTCAATAACACAATATAAAGAAGTCTATATACAGTGTGTGCAAATGGTGTGAGGTAGGTAGGCAATAAATAGGCTATGGTAGCGAAGTAATTACAATTTAGCAGATTAACACTGGAGTGATAAATGAGCAGATGATGATGTGCAAGTAAAGATACTGGTGTGCAAAAGAGCAGAAAGTAAATAAAAACAGTATGGGGATGAGGTAGGCAGATTGGGGGGGTTATTTATAGATGGACTATGTACAGCTGCAGCGATCGGTTAGCTGCTCCGAAAGCTAATGCTTAAAGTTAGTGAGGGAAATATAAGTCTCCAGCTTCAGCGATTTTTGCAATTCGTTCCAGTCACTGGCAGCAGAGAACTGGAAGGAAAGGTGGCCAAAGGTGGTGTTGACTTTGGGGAGGACCAGTGAGATATACCTGCTGGAGCACCTGTGTTCTGCCTTACAAACAGGACAACTGAGTGGATTCCATGCAGCGACCCAAAAAAAAAAAAAACTCCGAAAAAGAGGGAAACGAGGCGGTCTTCTGGTCAGACTCCGGAGACGGGCACATCGTGCACCACTCCCTAGCATTCTTCTTGCCAATGTCCAGTCTCTTGACAACAAGGTTGATGAAATCCGAGCAAGGGTAGCATTCCAGAGGGACATCAGAGACTGTAACGTTCTTTGCTTCACGGAAACGTGGCTCACTGGAGAGACTCTATCCGAAGCGGTGCAGCCAACGGGTTTCTCCACACATCGCGCAGACAGAAACAAACAACTTTCTGGTAAGAAGAGGGGCGGCGGCGTATGCCTTATGACTAACGTGACATGGTGTGATGAAAGAAACATACAGGAACTAAAATCCTTCTGTTCACCTGATTTAGAATTCCTCACAATCAAATGTAGACCGCATTATCTACCAAGAGAATTCTCTTCGATTATAATCACAGCCGTATACATCCCCCCCCCAAGCAGACACATCGATGGCTCTGAACAAACTTTATTTAACTCTTTGCAAACTGGAAAACATTCATCCGGAGGCTGCATTCATTGTAGCTGGGGATTTTAACAAGGCTAATCTGAAAACAAGACTCCCTAAATTTTATCAGCATATCGATTGCGCAACCAGGGGTGGAAAGACCTTGGATCATTGTTACTCTAACTTCCGCGACGCATATAAGGCCCTGCCCCGCCCCCCTTTCGGAAAAGCTGACCACGACTCCATTTTGTTGATCCCTGCCTACAGACAGAAACTAAAACAAGAGGCTCCCACGCTGAGGTCTGTCCAACGCTGGTCCGACCAAGCTGACTCCACACTCCAAGACTGCTTCCACCACGTGGACTGGGGCATGTTTCGTATTGCGTCAGACAACAACATTGACGAATACGCTGATTCGGTGTGTGAGTTCATTAGAACGTGCGTTGAAGATGTCGTTCCCATAGCAACGATTAAAACATTCCCTAACCAGAAACCGTGGATTGATGGCAGCATTCGCGTGAAACTGAAAGCGCGAACCACTGCTTTTAATCAGGGGAAGGTGTCTGGTAACATGACCGAATACAAACAGTGCAGCTATTCCCTCCGCAAGGCTATCAAACAAGCTAAGCGTCAGTACAGAGACAAAGTAGAATCTCAATTCAACGGCTCAGACACAAGAGGCATGTGGCAGGGTCTACAGTCAATCACGGACTACAGGAAGAAATCCAGCCCAGTCACGGACCAGGATGTCCTGCTCCCAGGCAGACTAAACAACTTTTTTGCCCGCTTTGAGGACAATACAGTGCCACTGACACGGCCGGCAACGAAAACATGCGGTCTCTCCTTCACTGCAGCCGAGGTGAGTAAGACATTTAAACGTGTTAACCCTCGCAAGGCTGCAGGCCCAGACGGCATCCCCAGCCGCGCCCTCAGAGCATGCGCAGACCAGCTGGCCGGTGTGTTTACGGACATATTCAATCAATCCCTATACCAGTCTGCTGTTCCCACATGCTTCAAGAGGGCCACCATTGTTCCTGTTCCCAAGAAAGCTAAGGTAACTGAGCTAAACGACTACCGCCCCGTAGCACTCACTTCCGTCATCATGAAGTGCTTTGAGAGACTAGTCAAGGACCATATCACCTCCACCCTACCTGACACCCTAGACCCACTCCAATTTGCTTACCGCCCAAATAGGTCCACAGACGATGCAATCTCAACCACACTGCACACTGCCCTAACCCATCTGGACAAGAGGAATACCTATGTGAGAATGCTGTTCATTGACTACAGCTCGGCATTCAACACCATAGTACCCTCCAAGCTCGTCATCAAGCTCGAGACCCTGGGTCTCGACCCCGCCCTGTGCAACTGGGTACTGGACTTCCTGACGGGCCGCCCCCAGGTGGTGAGGGTAGGCAACAACATCTCCTCCCCGCTGATCCTCAACACTGGGGCCCCACAAGGGTGCGTTCTGAGCCCTCTCCTGTACTCCCTGTTCACCCACGACTGCGTGGCCACGCACGCCTCCAACTCAATCATCAAGTTTGCGGACGACACAACAGTGGTAGGCTTGATTACCAACAACGACGAGACGGCCTACAGGGAGGAGGTGAGGGCCCTCGGAGTGTGGTGTCAGGAAAATAACCTCACACTCAACGTCAACAAAACTAAGGAGATGATTGTGGACTTCAGGAAACAGCAGAGGGAACACCCCCCTATCCACATCGATGGAACAGTAGTGGAGAGGGTAGCAAGTTTTAAGTTCCTCGGCATACACATCACAGACAAACTGAATTGGTCCACTCACACAGACAGCATTGTGAAGAAGGCGCAGCAGCGCCTCTTCAACCTCAGGAGGCTGAAGAAATTTGGCTTGTCACCAAAAGCACTCACAAACTTCTACAGATGCACAATCGAGAGCATCCTGGCGGGCTGTATCACCGCCTGGTACGGCAACTGCTCCGCCCTCAACCGTAAGGCTCTCCAGAGGGTGGTGAGGTCTGCACAACGCATCACCGGGGTCAAACTACCTGCCCTCCAGGACACCTACACCACCCGATGTCACAGGAAGGCCATAAAGATCATCAAGGACATCAACCACCCGAGCCACTGCCTGTTCACCCCGCTATCATCCAGAAGGCGAGGTCAGTACAGGTGCATCAAAGCTGGGACCGAGAGACTGAAAAACAGCTTCTATCTCAAGGCCATCAGACTGTTAAACAGCCACCACTAACATTGAGTGGCTGCTGCCAACACACTGACACTGACTCAACTCCAGCCACTTTAATAATGGGAATTGATGGGAAATGATGTAAATATATCACTAGCCACTTTAAACAATGCTACCTTATATAATGTTACTTACCCTACATTATTCATCTCATATGCATACGTATATACTGTACTCTATATCATCGACTGTATCCTTATGTAATACATGTATCACTAGCCACTTTAAACTATGCCACTTTGTTTACATACTCATCTCATTTGTACATACTGTACTCGATACCATCTACTGTATCTTGCCTATGCTGCTCTGTACCATCACTCATCATATATCCTTATGTACATATTCTTATCCCCTTACACTGTGTACAAGACAGTAGTTTTGGAATTGTTAGTTAGATTACTTGTTGGTTATTACTGCATTGTCGGAACTAGAAGCACAAGCATTTCGCTACACTCGCATTAACATCTGCTAACCATGTGTATGTGACAAATAAAATTTGATTTGATTTGCTGCGGGTGGGTGTTATCGTGTCCAGTGAGCTGAGATAAGGCGGAGCTTTACCTAGCATAGACTTCTAGATGACCTGGAGCCAGTGGGTCTGATGACAAATATGTAGCGAGGGCCAGCCGACTAGAGCATACAGGTCGCAGTGGTGGGTGGTATATGGGGCTTTGGTGACAAAACGGATGGCACTGTGATCGACTGCATCCAGTTTGCTGAGTAGAGTATTGGAAGCTATTTTGTAGATGACATCGCCAAAGTCGTGGATCTGTAGGATAGTCAGTTTTACTAGGGTAAGTTTGGAGGCGTGAGTGAAGGAGGCTTTGTTGCGAAAATAGAAAGCCAATTCTAGATTTGATTTTGGATTGGAGATGTTTAATATGAGTCTGGAAGGAGAGTTTACAGTCTAGCCAGACACCTAGGTATTTGTAGTTGACCACATATTCTAGGTCAGAACTGTCCAGGGTAGTGATGCTAGTCGGGCGGGCGGGTGCGGGCAGCGAACGGTTGAAAAGCATGCATTTAGTTTTACTGGCGTTTAAGAGCAGTTAGAGGCCACGGAAGGAGAGTTGTATGGCATTGAAGCTCGTTTGGAGGTTAGTTAACACAGTGTCCAAAGAAGGGCCAGAAGTATACTGAATGGTGTCGTCTGCATAGAGGTGGATCAGGGAATTGCCAGCAGCAAGAGCGACATCATTGATTTTTATATATATACACAGAGAAAAGAGTCTGCCTGAGAATTGAACCCTGTGGTACCCCCATAGACTGCCAGAGGTCCAGACAACAGGCCCTCTGATTTAACACACTGATGGAGGCAAGAGTGTGCAAGGCGGTATTGATTGTGCCGCTGTCTGTCACTCAAATGTTTGAGCGTCAGACAGATGTTTTTCTTGACCTGTGCATCTACAATAAACTTTAATTCATAGGCCATAAAAGGAGCTCCGCCTAGCAGAAACATCTTTGTGTTAGCAACTCTTAATTATGAGCTTATAAGGGAATAAAGTTAAGGGACATCACCCTGGGCGGGGTGAACCTCAGTAAGGGATAAAAAGGGAAAACACCATCTTTTGAACTGAGTGTATGTATGCTCTGGGTTACAATCCTTATTAAACAAACTAACCTCTGATCAAATAAGTTTCCTGTGGTCGCTTGTATGAACATGGCTGAAATCCCTAACAGTATAGGGAAAATTTGAGTATCATGTAGTAGTCTAAACTTATCGATGTGACATTGACCTGAATGAATGAAATATGAATGATAGTCATCCAATATGCTGTAATAGAAATAAGGTAATGCTCATTAAAAAAACGGTGTCCTCCCTCATCTTAAACGGCACCAACCGCCACTGGAGTACTTATCTAGTCCATTTTCTTTGAGGGAAGCTTAGGTTCCACCCTTCTCCCAAAGTGTATAGCCTATGCTTACACCAATCATATGCTTTTAAATCCATAATGGGAAGTGTGCAAGTGCACACTTCTGGAAAAGCGTGGAGAATTGGGATTCAGCCTATGTGGTTTTGAGGCCCTATCCTGCATTTAAAAGGCACAACAGAAACTGGCCTAGTTGCTTTTCAGACCTGGTTGCCTGGCAGGTTTAATCGGTTGTACAATGGTTATTAATTGGTTGTGTTGTGGTTATGTGTTTTCAGGGTGGGCTACCTAGCAGGTCGGCTGGTCCAGGAGTTGAATGAGAGACAACCGGAGCTCCTCATCTCCAGTAGAGACATCCTGTGTGTCCAGATTGCTGGGCTCTGTCACGACCTGGGTGAGTCTCACTCTCTCCCTCCTTCCCTCCCTCTTTTCCAATCTTATTCTGTTGAATGTGATCTCTTTCCAGGTCATGGTCCTTTCTCCCATATGTTTGATAGCATGTTCATCCCCAAAATGCATCCAAAGTCCAAGTGGAAGGTAAGACTACAATAACCTCCTCTTTCTTGTCATAGCCTTCTCTCCTCATCTTCCTGTGTGGGCGCGAGAATGTCCATGTCACATGTATATGTATGTATGTGTGTGTGTTACAGCATGAGAATGCGTCACTTGCGATGTTTGACCATCTGGTGTCTGTGAATGCCTTGGAGCCAGTGATGAAGGATCATGGCCTGGTCCTACCTGATGACCTGGTCTTCATCAAGGAACAGATTGCTGGACCACAGAACACTGTCCCTCTCAGACAGGGGGTGAGTCAGGAACACTGTCCCTCTCAGACATGGGGTGAGTCAGGAACACTGTCCCTCTCAGACAGGGGGTGAGTCAGGAACACTGTCCCTCTCAGACAGGGGGTGAGTCAGGAACACTGTCCCTCTCAGACAGGGGGTGAGTCAGGAACACTGTCCCTCTCAGACAGGGGGTGAGTCAGGAACACTGTCCCTCTCAGACAGGGGGTGAGTCAGGAACACTGTCCCTCTCAGACAGGGGGTGAGTCAGGAACACTGTCCCTCTCAGACAGGGGGTGAGTCAGGAACACTGTCCCTCTCAGACAGGGGGTGAGTCAGGAACACTGTCCCTCTCAGACAGGGGGTGAGTCAGCTAGCTAGTCAATCAGCCTCAATCAATTAAGAATTTAAGCATCAATCAACATTTTGTGAAGTACTTTATGAATATGATTTACTGATGGTTACTAGCAGTGTATTGACTACAGGTTGAATTCAAACTCTTGAACTTCTGGATATGCTAATTAGCATTAGCTTGTGAAACTACTGCTAACCTACCAGTGGCTCCAGGTCATCTATAAGTCTTTGCTAGGTAAAGCCCCGCCTTATCTCAGCTCACTGGTCACCGTAGCAACACCCACCTAGAGCATGCGCTCCCGCAGGTATATTTCACTGGTCCCCAAAAGCCTTTCCTTCCAGTTCTCTGCTGCCAATGACTGGAACGAATTGCAAAAAGAGACATATCTTCCGCTCTAACTTTAAGCATCAGCTGTCAGAGCAGCTGATCATTGACCAACCGATCATTGCACCTGTACACAGACCATCTGTAAATAGCCCAACCAACTACCTCGTTCCCATATTGTTATATATTTTTGCACCCCAGTATCTCTACTTGCACCTCATCTGCACATCTCTCACTCCAGTGTTAATTCTAAATTGTAATTATTTCGCCACTATGGCCTATTTTTTTTTCCTTACCTCCCTAATCTTACTACATTTGCACACACTGTATATATATTTTTTATTTTGTGTTATTGACTGTATGTTTGTTTATCCCATTTGTAACTCTGTTGTTTTTGCCGCACTGCTTTATATTAGCCAGGTCGTGGTTGTTAAATAAAGGTGAAATAAATCAAATAAACACTCCGGTTAAGTATCCCTTGAACTAATAATTTAGAGTTACTGTACATGCTCGGATTTCAAAGGATTAGTCTAATTCTGAGTCTGTTGTCTTTCCACAGTGGCCTTATAAGGGCCGTCCAGAGGATAAGTCTTTCCTCTATGAGATTGTGGCCAACAAAATGAGCGGCATCGATGTGGACAAGTGGGACTACTTCGCCAGGTGAGTCCCCCAGTTGGAGTTGATCTCTCTTAGAAACCATCATCAGTTACTGGAGTAAGCTATATAGAGTACCACAGTATGTGTCATAATACCCATAAAACCTAGCGGTCAAACAGGGAAATGGTTCTAATCCTTTTTCCCGTAAGGGATTTTATAAACACCTAAAGTAAGCGCTGTGTTTCGTTCTGATAACTGTGTAAATCTCTCGAGGACAGGGTGACTTTTATCAATATATTTGCCTGTATTTAGAGCCGACTGTTGATAAAAGTCACCTTGTCCAAGAGCTTTACATGGTTATCAAAACACCACACCAGGGTAAGCCTACAGGAAACACAGCCCTTATTTTAAGTGTTTCTAAAATCCACTATTGGGAAAAATGATTGGAACCATTTCCTTGTTTGACCATTAGGTTTCATGGGTAATATGACCCCTCCACTGTGGGGCTCTATTAGAGATCTAACAATACATAGGACCACTGGTGTACACTACCGTTCAAAAGTTTGGGGTCACTTAGAAATCTATTTTTTATTTTTAAGAAAAGCAAAAAGAAATGTCCATTAAAATAAAATTATTTCAATTTTCAATCTCTTATAAAATGAGTTAAAGTTATGTATAGTAAACCTAGGTGTAAAATAGTAAATAATGGCTACATCTCAGAAAATGTTAAACTCTCTAGAGGAGTAAAACAAGGTTGTCCACTATCGGCATATCTATTTATTATTGCCATTGAAATGTTAGCTGTTAAGATTAGATCAAACAATAATATTAAGGGATTAGAAATCCGTGGCTTAAAAACTAAGGTGTCATTGTACGCTGATGATTCATGTTTTCTTTTAAAACCACAATTAGTCTCTCCACGGCCTCATAGAGGATCTAGATACTTTTGCTAATCTCTCTGGATTAAAACAAAATGATGATAAATGTACTATATTACGTATTGGATCACTAACAAATGCAAATTGTACATTACCATGTAGTTGACCAATTAAATGGTCTGACGGAGATGTGGACATACTCGGTATACAAATCCCAAAAGAAAAATGATCTCACTCCAATACATTTGCTGCCATGGAAAGGAAAATACCTGTCTATTTGTGGAAATATCACCCTGATTAACTCTTTAGTCATATCAGTTTACCTATTTGCTTATGGTTTTACCTACACCTAGTGACCTGCTTTTTAAATTATATGAACAAAAAATATTACATTTTATTTGGAACGGCAAGCCAGAAAATTAAATATATATATGAATTTCGGAGGGCAGAAATTATTAAATATTAAAGCATTAGACCTCTCACTAAAGGCATCAGTCATACAAAAGTTATACTTCAATCCAAACTGGTTCTCTAGTAAATTGGTACGAATGTCTCATCCTATGTTGTCACAGTGCTGACTGTTGCCCGTCGCCTGCAGCAAAAGCCTCTAATCCCGTCCTCTGGCTAGGCAGAGTACTGTAGGATTTTAGTCACTTCGGTGCAACAAGGGCCTCTGGCTAGGCAGAGTACTGTAGGATTTTAGTCACTTCGGTGCAACAAGGGCCTCTGGCTAGGCAGAGTACTGTAGGATTTTAGTCACTTCGGTGCAACAAGGGCCTCTGGCTAGGCAGAGTACTGTAGGATTTTAGTCACTTCGGTGCAACAAGGGCCTCTGGCTAGGCAGAGTACTGTAGGATTTTAGTCACTTCGGTGCAACAAGGGCCTCTGGCTAGGCAGAGTACTGTAGGATTTTAGTCACTTCGGTGCAACAAGGGCCTCTGGCTAGGCAGAGTACTGTAGGATTTTAGTCACTTCGGTGTAACAAGGGCCTCTGGCTAGGCAGAGTACTGTAGGATTTTAGTCACTTCGGTGCAACAAGGGCCTCTGGCTAGGCAGAGTACTGTAGGATTTTAGTCACTTCGGTGTAACAAGGGCCTCTGGCTAGGCAGAGTACTGTAGGATTTTAGTCACTTCGGTGCAACAAGGGCCTCTGGCTAGGCAGAGTACTGTAGGATTTTAGTCACTTCGGTGCAACAAGGGCCTCTGGCTAGGCAGAGTACTGTAGGATTTTAGTCACTTCGGTGTAACAAGGGCCTCTGGCTAGGCAGAGTACTGTAGGATTTTAGTCACTTCGGTGTAACAAGGGCCTCTGGCTAGGCAGAGTACTGTAGGATTTTAGTCACTTCGGTGTAACAAGGGCCTCTGGCTAGGCAGAGTACTGTAGGATTTTAGTCACTTCGGTGCAACAAGGGCCTCTGGCTAGGCAGAGTACTGTAGGATTTTAGTCACTTCGGTGCAACAAGGGCCTCTGGCTAGGCAGAGTACTGTAGGATTTTAGTCACTTCGGTGCAACAAGGGCCTCTGGCTAGGCAGAGTACTTTAGGATTTTAGTCACTTCGGTGTAACAAGGGCCTCTGGCTAGGCAGAGTACTGTAGGATTTTAGTCACTTCGGTGTAACAAGGGCCTCTGGCTAGGCAGAGTACTTTAGGATTTTAGTCACTTCGGTGTAACAAGGGCCTCTGGCTAGGCAGAGTACTGTAGGATTTTAGTCACTTCGGTGCAACAAGGGCCTCTGGCTAGGCAGAGTACTGTAGGATTTTAGTCACTTCGGTGCAACAAGGGCCTCTGGCTAGGCAGAGTACTGTAGGATTTTAGTCACTTCGGTGCAACAAGGGCCTCTGGCTAGGCAGAGTACTGTAGGATTTTAGTCACTTCGGTGCAACAAGGGCCTCTGGCTAGGCAGAGTACTGTAGGATTTTAGTCACTTCGGTGTAACAAGGGCCTCTGGCTAGGCAGAGTACTGTAGGATTTTAGTCACTTCGGTGCAACAAGGGCCTCTGGCTAGGCAGAGTACTGTAGGATTTTAGTCACTTCGGTGTAACAAGGGCCTCTGGCTAGGCAGAGTACTGTAGGATTTTAGTCACTTCGGTGCAACAAGGGCCTCTGGCTAGGCAGAGTACTGTAGGATTTTAGTCACTTCGGTGCAACAAGGGCCTCTGGCTAGGCAGAGTACTGTAGGATTTTAGTCACTTCGGTGTAACAAGGGCCTCTGGCTAGGCAGAGTACTGTAGGATTTTAGTCACTTCGGTGTAACAAGGGCCTCTGGCTAGGCAGAGTACTGTAGGATTTTAGTCACTTCGGTGTAACAAGGGCCTCTGGCTAGGCAGAGTACTGTAGGATTTTAGTCACTTCGGTGCAACAAGGGCCTCTGGCTAGGCAGAGTACTGTAGGATTTTAGTCACTTCGGTGCAACAAGGGCCTCTGGCTAGGCAGAGTACTGTAGGATTTTAGTCACTTCGGTGCAACAAGGGCCTCTGGCTAGGCAGAGTACTGTAGGATTTTAGTCACTTCGGTGCAACAAGGGCCTCTGGCTAGGCAGAGTACTGTAGGATTTTAGTCACTTCGGTGCAACAAGGGCCTCTGGCTAGGCAGAGTACTGTAGGATTTTAGTCACTTCGGTGCAACAAGGGCCTCTGGCTAGGCAGAGTACTGTAGGATTTTAGTCACTTCGGTGCAACAAGGGCCTCTGGCTAGGCAGAGTACTGTAGGATTTTAGTCACTTCGGTGCAACAAGGGCCTCTGGCTAGGCAGAGTACTGTAGGATTTTAGTCACTTCGGTGCAACAAGGGCCTCTGGCTAGGCAGAGTACTGTAGGATTTTAGTCACTTCGGTGCAACAAGGGCCTCTGGCTAGGCAGAGTACTGTAGGATTTTAGTCACTTCGGTGCAACAAGGGCCTCTGGCTAGGCAGAGTACTGTAGGATTTTAGTCACTTCGGTGTAACAAGGGCCTCTGGCTAGGCAGAGTACTTTAGGATTTTAGTCCGGTGTAACAAGGGCCTTGCCGTGCGCTCCTACCAACTCTTCTATGTATTTGTAATGGCCCTTCGTGTGAGTTGGGTTTGTTCCTTCGTTCACGTTGTCACTCCCTTATTTCCCGGTCTAGTGTGGGGCCTTGGATAGATGAGTACTTTATTTCTTTATGTTTATAGATTCTTCCTATACTCCCTTACCTTGTGTCTTCCTCTTTTATATATCAATACCTAAACTTATTTTCTGTTAGTTATTATGCTCGTCAGCTAGTAGTCACTGGGAAACTAGTATTGCTATATGTATTTGACTTTGCCAAAGATATATTATTGTCCACACAATGATATATTCTTTAGTGCAATCACGTTAACCTATAACCAGGGTCACTTTCTGTTCAGTGTCAAAGGCGTTTGCTCTCCAGATCGTTAATCATGCCTAGTTGTCAAAGTTTCAAGCTTTTATTAAGTCACTGTTTTTTGTCTTATACACATTACTACAATTCAATGGTTCTACAGTCCCAATACATCAATAATGCTCAATCAATCCTTAATGCGCTATACTATGCCAAATAATATTGCAAATGTAAATGGCTTAACACACTACTTCTAACTCTTAAACAAAGCAAACACCCATATATTTAAAGCTCTATTCCCTTGGTCCTTCCCCAAACTGCTCTTTATAAGAGTACTAATATTTTTGCAGCCCCTGCTGTTTTATAATACTATAATTTTCTTATTTAGTCCGAATTTCCTATGGTTACACTTTTTACTGCCTACTGTTTAGATATTGATTCCCTTGTATCGACCCTCGGCTACTACGAGGCTTACTTATTTCTGGGCTTTTTCCATCTTGCCAAACTGCAATTGTCATTGACACACCAAAGATGGAACTTGTTGCTCCCTCACGCTGTTGAGGGGTATAGTTCTCTCTTTCACAACCTTGTTCTCGTATTCTTTTTGTGTGGCGTGAGCTTCCAGTGTACAACACAATTCTTTAGATATACCAGTCAATAGTTTGTTCGTGCCTTGATGTCAAAGTAGTCAATACAAACAGTAATTTACCTTGTCTGATGATTCTCTATGATGTCCAAATCATATGGGTTGAGGATCATGCCTAGGCACTGATCTCTCCTCCTTGTATACCTCTTTTAGACACTCAGTTTGGGGGAAGATGTTTGGGAGTGCAATCTATCTTAACACGGTGTGCCAAGATTTTTTATTTATTTTATTTTACCTTTATTTAACTAGGCAAGTCAGTTAAGAACAAATTCTTATTTTCAATGACTGCCTAGGAACAGTGGGCTAACTGCCTGTTCAGGGGCAGAACGACAGACTTGCCAGCTCGGGACATTATGTCCTTGCCACTTTTTGCTCAAGATTAAGTAGCACTTAGTCCAATGTTGGGCATCAGTGCTGAAGGAACTAAGTATTCTTCCGTTGGGGCATTGGTTTGGTAGGTCTGTTCATACCACTCCTCCTCAGTCTTCCTGTAGGTTGGTTCTTGTTTAATGCCCAGTACTTGTAGTTCCTGTGCATTTGGCTCCCTCTGCTGGTCACTTGCTGTTGTGGCAGTTTCTTTCATTCCTCAGTCAATAGTTGGTCTTAGAGCCCATGAATGTGGCTCTGGATCTGGACCGGCCACTGAGGGAGGGTCTGATCTTTTTTGGCTTTTGCTACAATGTTCAAGAAGGGCCTTTTTCTCTTTATTCATATTACACCGGCCCACTTTCGATTGATCCCAGCTCTGCAGATTCTGCTGTGAGGCAGAGTCATTAGATCATTTATTTTGGTATTGTCCATATGAGGCTCGTTTTTGGTCACAGGTCTAGGAATGGCTGAAGAATTGCAACATTTGCCTAGAACTAATGCTGCAGATAGCAATACTGGGTGATTTGAAAAGCCATAATCAATAATATAATAATTATTTTAGCAAAAACAAATATTTTTAATTTACAATCTGTAGAAGCTATGAGAATAGGAAGGTTCAAGTCGTTTGAAGGTTTGCGGGGAATAATAATAAAGGTATATTCTTTACAAAAGTAGGTATGTCTATATAGGTATGTGTATATAGGTATGTGTATATAGGTATGTGTATGTAGGTATGTGTATGTAGGTATGTGTATGTAGGTATGTGTATGTAGGTATGTGTATGTAGGTATGTCTATATAGGTATGTGTATATAGGTATGTGTATATAGGTATGTGTATATAGGTATGTGTATGTAGGTATGTGTATGTAGGTATGTGTATGTAGGTATGTGTATGTAGGTATGTCTATATAGGTATGTGTATGTAGGTATGTCTATATAGGTATGTGTATGTAGGTATGTCTATATAGGTATGTGTATGTAGGTATGTCTATATAGGTATGTGTATGTAGGTATGTCTATATAGGTATGTGTATGTAGGTATGTCTATATAGGTATGTGTATGTAGGTATGTCTATATAGGTATGTGTATGTAGGTATGTCTATATAGGTATGTGTATGTAGGTATGTCTATATAGGTATGTGTATGTAGGTATGTCTATATAGGTATGTGTATGTAGGTATGTCTATATAGGTATGTGTATGTAGGTATGTCTATATAGGTATGTGTATGTAGGTATGTCTATATAGGTATGTGTATGTCTATATAGGTATGTGTATGTAGGTATGTCTATATAGGTATGTGTATGTAGGTATGTCTATATAGGTATGTGTATGTAGGTATGTCTATATAGGTATGTATATGTATGCATGTGTGTATGGATATATATATATTTACCAAAAACATATATCCCCCAATTACATTGATGGAACCAATATTCTTTCTGCGATATTTAGCTGATCCACCAACAAAATGTTTTTTTACATGTGCGCCTAATCTCAGCTCGTTACCTGTATAGAAGACACCTGGGAGCCAGAAATCTTTCTGATTCAGAGGGGGTCAAATACTTATTTCCCTAATTTAAAATGCAAATTTATAACATTTTTGACATGTGTTTTTCTGGATTTTGTGTCTCTGTTCAAATAAAACTACCATTAAAATTCTAGACTGATCATTTCTTTGTCAGTGTGCAAACGTAGAAAATCAGCAGTGGATCAAATACTTTTTTCTTGTATATGTGTGTATATATATATACACACCTATACACACACACACACACACACAGAGAGAAAAGAGTCTGCCTGAGAATTGAACTGGTCGGTGATCTGTTTGTTAACTTGGCTTTTGTAGATCTTAGAAAAAAGTCAGGGCAGGATGGATATATAGGTCTATAACCTTTTGGGTCTATAACAGAGTGCCCCCCTTTGAAGAGGGGGATGACCGCGGCAGCTTTCCAATCTTTGGGAATCTCAGACGATATGAGAGGTTGAACAGGCTAGTAATGGGGTTGCAACAATTTCAGTGGATAATTTTGGCAGAAAGAGAGGGTCCAGATTGCCCGCATTCAGGGCTCCAACCACCCAATTTATAATAGGGAAAAAAGTGCACTTTGGGCAACTTTCCATCTATAATCTCTCTCCCTCTCTTTCTTTCTCAAATATGTTTTATTGTAGTGCAGAGGAAATGAATACAAATGTACATTTTGTTTAGTGAGCTCTTTAAAAAAAAAAAAAAACATGTTTTACTTAAATGACAACAGGAACATACATTACATCAGGAGTATAACGGCAGGACAGCAGTTTAAACACATTTAAACAAAATGGGTACTTAAGCAGTATTAATAAACTGAAGACCAAACCAACACTCTCTTTCCCTCCCCATAGGGACTGCTACCACCTGGGCATCCCGAATAACTTTGACTACCATCGCTTCCTCAAGTTTGCTCGTGTGTGTGAGGTAGATGGGAAGAAGCAGATCTGCACCAGAGAAAAGGTGAAGGCTTGGCCCTAGATTTCACATCTCATTCATTCCCTTCATTGTTATGTTTTCATTTACCTTTTCATTCAACTTGGTGAAGTAATGAGGTATTAGCCTAGTTTGGTGGTGATGTAGACTAGGCCCAGCTATCGACTAGCGTCCTGTCTAGGGGGTGTACATGTACATCAAGCTGCCTCACACTACAGAATCAGGAGATGGGCTCCTGCCCTATGGGCCGCTCGGACAAGGTCACTTCCGTTACCAGTGATATCCATGTGTGTTGTCCACATACAGGAAGTGGGTAATCTGTACGACATGTTCCACACACGCAACTACCTCCACAGAAAAGCCTACCAGCACAAAGTGGGACACATAATAGAGACAATGTAAGTGCTCTCACATGAACAGCTATTCATTCTACTGTTAAATATCTAGCTGACTTACGATCTCTTATATAGTCATACATACAGGTTCTCAGACATTCAGGTGCTTTTCTGCTGTATGTTCTGGATTAAAAATGACATGTTTGATTTAAGTGCGTGTGTGCCTGTCTGTATTGATTCAGGATCACAGAGGCCTTCATCAAGGCAGAACCCCACATCCAGATTCAAGGTTCAGAGGGGAAAATGTTCACCATCTCCACAGCAATAAATGACATGGAGGCCTACACTAAACTCACTGGTCAGTTCAACCGCATAGAAATATAATATGTAGAATGGCTCTGGTCTTGTCTACTCACTCTCATTATATGGTTCAAACCTCTTTGGTTGTCAGGTTTTTTCTTTTTTTTCTAGGTGTCATGGCTGCCCTAACAGGCTGGATTTGCCAGACCTGGTTCTCTGTCACGTTCATGTCCATAATCACTGCCTGGGTTTGGTTTGCATGATTAACCTCTTCTCTTCCCCCACTCCTTGTCCCTCTCCTGTCTCCTCTCCTGTCTCTCTCCGTCCCCTCTCCTGGTCTCTCTCCGTCTCCTCTCCTGTCTCTCTCCTGTCCCCTCTCCCGGTCTCTCTCCGTCTCCTCTCCCGGTCTCTCTCCTGTCCCCTCTCCTGGTCTCTCTCCGTCTCCTCTCCTGGTCTCTCTCCTGTCTCTCTCCCCCCTCTCCATGTAGACCATGTGTTTGAGCAGATCCTGTACTCGTCATCCTCTGAGCTGGCAGAGGCCAGAAAGATCCTCCACAACATCACCTGCAGAAACCTCTACAAGAATATGGGACAGACCCAAGCCAAGAAACGTGTGGAGGTCTCACAGGTGTGTGTGCATGTCTGGGGGATGGAGGGTGAATATCCTCCCATGGCTTTCTAGGTGAGCTTTTTTAGAAGATCCATATTATGTGCCTCTCATCCTCCTCTTTTCTCGCCCAGGAACAGCTCCAGAAATGGGCAAGTGAATTGGCGACGTGCAGGCCTGAGAGCGACCTCCAGGGCGTCACTCTAGAGCCAGGGGACTTTGTAGTCAATGTGAGTGTCCAGTCTTTTCACCTCACTCAGGGAACTGATCGAAGACACAGGTCACATAACAAGCCCGTCTATAGATAACCCTTTATTATCGTTGGCTTTATTGGAAATATGTCAATCAATAAAATTTATTTTTATAAAGCCCTTTTGACCTCAGCAGTTGTCACAAAGTGTTTTACAGATATTCAGCCTAAAACTATAAAGAGCAAGCAATGCTGATGTAGAAGCACGGTGGCTAGGAAAAACTCCCTAGAAAAGAAGGAACCTAGGAAGAAACCTAGAGAGGAACCAGGCTCTGTCCTCTTCTGACTGTGGAGATTTAAGAGGACATGTTGCCATGAAGGCCAGATTAACCACCATCAGTTTCTTTTGGGGGGGGGGGGGGTTATTTAACAACTAATTGACCAACGTTGGTTTAATAACTTGATTTCTATTTAGTTCTATGTTTTTTGTGAACCCAACATGCCGTTTCTCTAGAGAGAAATCAAATCCTTCTCAATGAAAAAGCTCAAATATTTCGTCATTATTTCATAATGCATGTGTTTTACAAAAATGATTGATATCGAAAACCGGGACTCTTTTTTAAATAACCGAACCGACCTAGAAAAGCACTAATCGCTCAGCAATACTCTTTATCTATCTCTCGCTCTCTCTTTCTGTCCCTCTTTCTTTCTCTTCATCAGATCATCAACATGGACTGGGGTATGAAGGAGAAGAACCCCATCAACAACATGCGTTTCTACTGTAAGAATACCCCAACCAAAACCACCCAGATCAGCAGGAACCAGGTCAATGCTACAATTCACTCTCAAATATTTTTAGAAATAGTCTGTTCTTTTTGGATCTTGAAAACATTATTTTACATGATTGTTCTCCCCTGTAGGTGTCTCAGATGCTGCCAGATCAGTTTGCTGAGCAGCTGATCAGGGTCTACTTTAAGAAGAGAGATGAGAAGACCGTGGAGGCAGCTAAGATTAACTATGTCAAGTGGTGCATGGACAACAACTTCTCCAAGCCTCAGGTCAGGAGGCCTCTTATCTCTTTCATTTACTGTATGGATCTCTATCTCAAACTGTTAGCGTTGTGTGGGGAAAATCACATTTATTTATAAAGCCCTTCTTACATTAGCTGATATCTCAAAGTGCTGTACAGAAACTCAGCCTAAAACCCCAAACAGCAAGCAATGCAGGTGTAGAAGCACGGTGGCTAGGAAAAACTCCCTAGAAAAGGCCAAAACCCTGGCCAGTCCTCTTCTGGCTGTGCCGGGTGGAGATTATAACAGAACATGGCCAAGATGTTCAAATGTTCATAAATGACCAGCATGGTCAAATAATAATAATCACAGTAGTTGACGAGGGTGCAACAAGTCAGCACCTCAGGAGTAAATGTCAGGTGGCTTTTCATAGCCAATCATTAAGAGTATCTCTACCGCTCCGGCTGTCTCTAGAGAGTTGAAAACAGCAGGTCTGGGACAGGTAGCACGTCCAGTGAACAGGTCAGGGTTCCATAGCTGCAGGCAGAACAGTTGACAGATGATGACATTCGAGTGCAAGGCTAAGCCAGCTAGCTATGACCAGCTTACCTGCATCACACATAATCAATCAAAAACATGCTTTTGTATGTTGTTTGTATGCTTTTTGTAGTCCATCAGCTGGGTCACAAAGTGATTATACAAGAACCCTGCCAAAAAACCCAAACAGCAAGTAATGCAGATGTAGAAGCACGGTGGCTAGGAACAACTCCCTAGAAAGGCAGGAACCTAGAAAGATACCTAGAGAGGAACCAGGCTCCTAGGGGTGGCCAGTACTCTTCTGGCTATGCCAGGTTCATAGATGACCAGCAGGGTCAAATAATAATAATCACAGTGGTTGTAGAGGGTGCAACAGGTCAGCACCTCCATGAGTAAATGTCAGTTGGCTTTTCATAGCCGATCATTCAGAGTTAGAGACAGCAGGTGCGGTAGAGAAAGAGTCGAAAACAGCAGGTCCCTGGACAAGGTAGCACGTCCGGTGAACAGGTCAGGGTTCCCTAGCCACAGGCAGAACAGTTGAAACTGGAGCAGCAGCACGACCAAGTGGACTGCGGACATCAAGGAGTCATCAGGCCAGGTAGTCCTGAGGCATGGTCCTGGGGCTCAGGTCCTCCGAGGAAAGAGACAGCGAGAATTAGAGGGAGCATACAGGACACCGGATAAGACAGGAGAAATACTCCAGATATAACAGACTGACCCTAGCCCCCCGACACAAACTATTACAGCATAATTACTGGAGGCTAAGACAGGAGGGGTTGGGAGACCCTGTGGCCCCATCCAACTATACCCCCGGACAGGGCCAACCAGGCAGGATATAACCCCACCCACTTTGCCGAAGCACAGCCCCCACACCACTAGAGCGATATCTTCAACCACCAACTTACTACCCTGAGACAAGGCCAAGTATAGTCCACGAAGATCTCCCCCACGGCACGAACCCGAGGGGGGAGCCACACCGGACAGGAAGATCACGTTAGAGACCAACCCACTCGAGTGACACACCCCTCCTTGGGACGGCACGGAAGAGTACCAGTAAGCCAGTGACTCAGCCCCCGTAATAGGGTTAGAGGCAGAGAGAGGGGAACCGGCCAGGCAGAAACTGCAAGGGCGGTTTGTTGCTCCAGAGCCTTTCCATTCACCTTCACACTCCTGGGCCAGACTACACTCAATCATAGGACTTACTGAAGAGAGAAGTCTTCGATAAAGACTTAAAGGTCAAGACTGAGTCTACGTTTCTCACATGGATAAGCAGACCATTCCATAAAAATGGAGCTCTACAGCAGAAAGCCCTGCCTCCAGCTGTTTGCTTAGAAATTCTAGGGACAATTAGGAGGCCTGTGTCTTGTGACCGTAGCATACATGTAGTTATGTATGGCAGGACCAAATCGGAAAGATGAGTAGGAGCAAGCCCATGTAATGCTTTGTAGGTTAGCAGTAAAACCTTGAAATCATCCCTAGCCTTCACAGGAAGCTAGTGTAGAGAGGCTAGCATTGGAGTAATGTGATCAAATTTTCTGGTTCTCGTCAAGATTCTAGCAGCTGTGTTTAGCACTAACTGAAGTTTATTTAGTGCTTTAGCCGGAGAGTAGAGCATTGCAGTAGTCTAATCTATAAGTGACAAAAGCATGGATTCATTTGTCATTCATTTGGATTAAGTTTCAGATTTTTGCAATGTTACTTAGCTGGAAAAAAGCTGTCCTTGAAACAGTCTTGATATGTTCGTGAAAAGAGAGATCAGGGTCCAGAGTAACACCAAGGTCCTTCAGTTTTATTTGAGACGACTGTACAACCATTAAGATGAATTGTCAGATCCAACAGAAGATATCTTTGTTTCTTGGGACCTAGAAATAGCATCTCTTTTTTTTGTCCTAATTTAAAAGTAAAAAATTAAGTTAAACTTCCTTTGTCTGAAAACTAGGCTTCCATGGAGGGACATTTTGGGGCTTCTCCATGTTTTATTGAAAATGTACAGCTGTGTATCGTCCGCATAGCAGTGAAAGTTAATATTGTTTCCGAATGACATCACTAAAATGGAACCTTGAGGACACCGAAACTTACAGCTGATTTGTCTGACGACAAACTGATATCTTTCCGACAGATAAGATCTAAACCTGGCCCGAACTTGTCCGTGTAGACCAATTTGGGTTTCCAATCTCTCCAAAAGAATGTGGTGATCGATGGTATCAAAAGCAGCACTAAGGTCTAGGAACATGAGGACAGATGCAGAGCCTCGGTCTGACGCCATTAAAAGGTCATTTACCACCTTCGAGTGCAGTCAGTGCTATGATGGGGTGTAAAACCAGACTGAAGCGTTTCGAATACGTTGTTAGTGTTCAGGTAGGCAGTGAGTTGCTGCGCAACAGCTTTTTTTTTATTAATTGAGAGGAATTGGAGATTTGATATAGGCTGATAGTTTTTTATATTTTCCTGGTCAAGGTTTGGCTTTTTCAAGAGAGGCTTTATTACTGCCACTTTTAGTGAGTTTGGTACACATCCGGTGGATAGAGAGCCGTTTATTATGTTCAACATAGGAGGGCCAAGCACAGGAAGCAGCTCTTTCAGTGGTTTAGTTGGAATAGGGTCCAGTATGCAGCTTGAAGGTTTAGAGGCCATGACTATTTTCATCAATGTGTTAAGAGATATAGTATTAAAAAACTTGAGTGTCTCCCTTGATCCTAGGTCCTGGCAGTGTTGTGAAGACTCAGGACAACTGAGCTTTAAAGAGGAGTCTGTAACTTGCTTTCTGTTTGTGTTCGCGTTTGTTTAGGATGGAGATTCGATTGCACCGGAGCTCACCCCTCTGAAGCGAAGCTGGGCCCACAATGATGATGAGAACGATGATGAATTGGATAGCCAGGGAGGAAGAAGCAGGGCTGCAGTCAACATTGGACAACAGAAGGCAAAAGCCAGACTCTTTTAGGAGGATGAGAAAGAGGATCTGTCTGTTTACTTCTTATGGCAGTTGTCACCAATCCTGGTTCTGGAGAGCTACAGGGTATGCAAGGTTTTGTTCCAACCCAGCACTAACACACCTGATTCAGCTAGTCTAGGTTATAATGATTCATTGAGTAGCTGAATCAGTCGTGTTGATGCTGGGTTGGAACAAACCGTTGCATACCCTGGTGCTCCCTAGGACTAGGGGTTGGGGACCAACGATGGTGGATAAATTATGTCTTGCTCAGGCCATTTACCGTTGAAAGACAATTGTCATTGTTCTCGTCTTAAAGGAAAACTCCACCCAAAATGCTATTTTCATATTTGTCATTAGTCCATTGTTGATACGGCACCAATTGTTTTGCATTTCTCCAATCAAGTTAAAGATATCTAACTTTCGAAATACAGAAATACAGCTGTATGATTTATTTTGCATCGTATGATACAAAATGCAGCATCATACCGGCTGTATTTTGAAAGTTATGCAGTATATCTTGAGAACTTGATTGCTGACTTGCAAAACATTTTGGGAGTATATCAACAATGGTCTAATGAAACAAATACCAAAGTATAGTTTTTGGGTGGACATCAATGGGATAGCAGCTGGGTCTGGTCTGCTTAGTTCATTGACTCTATATGAACCAGAGAATATTAGGGAGTTGGAGATCAGTGTCTAGGAGCAACGTCCAGAAGAAGACCTTTGGCTCAGGGTTCTGTTCACGCTCCGTTCTGTTAGGGATTATATCATATAGTCTTTATTTTATTCGCTTTTTATCTTGTTTTATTTTAAGCATATGTTATAGGTTAAGTGCGGTTATTTTGCCTTATTTAATTATCGATGTCATTGGTATTGCATTGTGAGTGTGAAAATACTTCCTGACTTTCAGATTCCTGACTTTTCTCTGACTATGCATCTTGATGTGCCATGATCATGCAGGCATCTTTCAGATAGCCTAGCAGCAACTGTTACATATTTATACAACCTGATGAAAGTTGTTCTCAAACCCTTGTGGGACAATCATGCTTGTTTTACATTGTAGCTGAGTATTTAATTGTTTCATGGTATTGTATCACCATTGTTTGTCTTTCAGGGCATTGTCTTTCTTATAAGCATGGTTTCTACAAGGTTTTAGTTTATATATAGGCACCCACCATAGCTAGCCTGGTCGTTGACCTACGTACAGTATGTTTGGTGAGGTAGGGGTTGACTAAAGCACATAGATCAGAGATCTGTCTAGTGTATATTTGATTATTTTCCTAAAAGTGGCCACTTGAACTGACAAACAGAGATGGGTCACAGTGTGCAGTGCAGTGTGGGTAGTGTAGTCAGTTATGCATACACAATGCATGCAGTGTGTGATTCAGACCTGAAACTTTTTTTTGGTTTTGATTTGGACTGTTTCTGATTAGTGTGGTGTTTCTCTAAGTGCTGCGGTATCACATTGTGTCTTCATCCATGTTACCTTTGTGAGTCTGGCTGTTCTCTTCATTTAAACAATATAAACACAATGTTTACCATACAGTCTGCATCAAGATGAGTCCACAGCTGTTGCTCATTGATGGGATGTTTGTTGATTTAATTATGTGCTTCGTTTTAAAAAATATATAATGAAAGACAAATCGTCGAGACAGTCAACGTTTGAGGGATTTTATGATACAGAGTACAACTGTCAAAAGCTGTGAAATACAACTATTTTCTCTGCCTGGCTATCTGAGTGATGTTTTCTTAGAGCTCTGTGTAGATGTCTTTTGGCATAGGTCTGAGATTAGCATTCCCTCACTAAATCCTCCCATTCGAGGGGTGAACTCAAAGCTGACGTGATGAGTTCTGTGTCTGAACGTCATCCAGTGTTTCACATCTTTCTCCACTAGAGGGCGGTAAGACATCCCCTTTCCATAGAGGGGATTTTCTGTAAAGCAGAAACGGCTCTGGCAACAATCACATATCTAAGTATGTATACAATACATGGCTCACTGACAAAGGGATACACACACCGAAACACACACACACAGACACACTTAGACTGTAATACCAGTCAGTCTGAGTAAGGATTTTGCAGGAAAGGATTGGCTGACTGTCCTGGCCCAAGACTGCTGTGGAAATTACAATATTCTATTTCTAGTTGTAGTCACAGAGGAATGAACTTCTGTTGTTTGGACAGGAAAGTTATATTACAGGAAGTGGAGGTAAAACGCTACCCTGCTACACGCACATACTCTTCCATTACACATCCTGTGGCACTGATTCTCAGAGCCAGCCGAGGAATATCCACCCCTCCCTCACACCACCACAAGGCCAACTGCCTGCTATAGTATTTTTATAATCTTCATCCTCCCTGACCTGTTGCTCCCCTCCTGGCGCCAGTGGTCTCAGCCCCCCCCCCCCCCATATCCCCCTGTCTCACACACAGACTCAGCCCCCCCACCATCCCCCTGTCTCACACACCACCCAGCCCCTCCATGGATAATTGAGACCAGCTGTTGCAAGGTGCCTTCCCTCCACCCCCTCCTCCTCTACCCCTCCGTTACCCTCCTGCTGCACTTGCCTCTCTGGCAGATTGGATTGGTATTTGTAGACCCCTTCTTGCTTTTCCAACACAAACACAATCCTCCCATTCCATAGGCCTCTAACTGTGCTTGTCAATACCCATCAATTGTGATGATTGATTTAAAAATGTGATTGTATTACCTGCATACTTGTGTGAGAGGCTGCTTTCCATGTGTTTGTCATTGATCCCCTGTACATTCTGAAACTCACATAAACCAATATTAGACATTACTGATTTACACTCACAAACACACTGGGGGTGAAGGTATGGGGGAGCTGATCTCCTCAAGCCCTGACACAAATGGTGGCAAAACGCTAGCCCACGACACTCTGGAAGGTATGGGGGAGCTGATCTCCTCAAGCCCTGACACAAATGGTGGCAAAACGCTAGCCCACGACACTCTGGAAGGAATGGGGTGGGTATGTATTCCTGCACATGACTGGTTCCCAGCTGGTCCTATGGGGTCATAGCTACTGTGTGTGTGTGTGTCATGGCCTCTCATTGGGGGGTGAGACGTTGAGGCTCCAGACCCCCATGGTAGGATTGCTCAGGGAGTCTGCAGGGATCCTGCTACTTTGATGCCCCCACCCCCTGCCAGGACGTTAATGAGGGACTGTGGAGGATCTGACTGGAGCAGTGATGTTGTGTATGTGGTACAGAGAGAGAGAGAAATAGGAGTATAGTTGTGGAGAATAATACATATAGAAGGAGAGGAATATAAGAGTAACTTTACAAAGCATTCAGTCCTTATCTGGTTAAACACCTAATCCCTATCTGTCAACCTATTAGGGTAAAGCGCAATTGATTTGGACACGAAACCAAATTGACTTTTGGAACTGAATTCCAGTTTAGAAAGAAAATAAACATTTGAATATAAATTACACTTTTGAATTGAGTGAATAGACATTGGAATGGAATTGACCCCAATGCTGCAGTAGCTAGCTTGGTAGACCGTTGTAGCTCAGTTGGTAGAGCATGGCGCTTGCAACGCCAGAGTTGTGGGTTTGATTCCCGTGTGGGACCAGTATGATAATGTATTCACTCACTACTTTTAAGTTGCTATTGATAAGAGTGTCTGTTATATGACTCAAATGGACATCTAGAAGCTGAGAGACTGATGGTGTATGTGCGTGGGAGTTTTTGTCTGTTTAAAGTGCGGCAGTGCAGGTCCAGGCCAGCATGTATGGCAAAGGACTGGGACTCAAAACAGGTGCTCTCTTTCTTTCTCTTTCTTTTCATCTTACTCTTTTTTCAGTCATTCTCTCCATTTCTCTCTCCACACCTGCTGAGGCGTGAGGGCTTTTGCTGGGAGAGGAGTGGAGAGGGAGGGAGGATGGGGAGCGAGGGTGGAGGCTGAGCTTAGGGGGGAGCAGTAATTGCTTTATTAGTACTTTCTTTACCTCCCTCCTTATCCCCTCTTTCCCTTGATGTGAGGTGTCAATTCTAGGTTGATTAGATATTTGTTGCTCATTTAGCGCTCCAGTGAGAGAGGCAGGAGGGAAGGAGAGAGGGAGAGTGGGAGTGAAAAGGGGGGAGGAGTGAAAACCTGTTAATGGAGAGACTGTTAGAGTGATAGTGAGAAACGCTTAAGTCACCTCTGTTTAAAGAGAATATAAATGAAAGACAAGTTGGCTAAATGTCCCGATATGCTAAAGTGGAGGTTTCCTGGCTTCTTAGCATCCTGTCCTGTGTCCCGCCTTGTGTATCAATGACTCTAATCAATTAATCATGGAGCAACACTAATGCATTTGACACAAACAGCAACCATAAGAGCAACACAAACCCCTCCAAACTCTCAAAAGAGCAAGCCAAGGAGAGTGTTGCTAGGAACAAATCCTACATGTACATTGTATCTCCAAGGTTGATGGGGCCTTAAAACAGGGGAGGTGGAGCTGGGCCACTTTAGACAATTTGAACAGTCTTGTATAATCTGAGTGACTGATCCAGGCTCTAGATCTCCAGGACCCAGAGGGTAGTGGGGTGGTCTAGCCCCCAAGGGAGCACCTTATTGGGCCTACCTTAAGCCCCCTCTCCTTTGCCTGCCGTCAGTGTAACGGGGGTACAAATGTATATAGCTGTTTGGGATAACTGGGGTAGAATCTTGTCTGTCACTGTAGGGGGAGAGGGGGGGAACAGGGACGAGAGAGAGATCCATAATCATCAAATTAATTTTAGAGTAGTGTATTGAGGATTGGGAGTTTTACAGTAAATGAAAGGGGAAAGGGGGTGCTTACACCTCCCTCCCTCTGGCCTGTGTCTGATGATCCTCTGGTAATCATGTCCCATTTGGCTAGCATTTATGACATCCTGTCTTCAGTGTGTGTGTGTGTGTTTGTATGTTTGTCCTTGGTGGCATCTCTCTGTAATAGAATGGATGAGGGCCAGAGCATGTGAGCGGAGTTGAGCGGTTGGAAATCCTGCTCATCCCTCATGGAGCACCGCTCCAGCGCTCCACGTCCTTTCCAACCGCTCTGCTAAAAACCGCTCCATCACAGGAAAACAAACTGCCGCTCCAGATTCACTCATAAATGAATTATTTAGGCTTTAGCCTGCAAAGAAATACATTGTGAAGCATTTGCGAGGGCGACACAATAGGCTGGTAGGGACATAAAGAGCTCTGCATTTAAACATGTTGTTGCGTTAAATCATTATATATATAAATTGATCATATAGGCTGTGACTTTAAATACAAATGAATCAAAACATTACTTATTAGTGCCTTTTTAGAAACATGAGTTTGGCTAGTCTTTGGCTTCAAGCTCATGCGATGGTGCCTGGAGAGAAGGCCAGCAGCGGAGAATACCCTCTCCACACTTGCAGAGCCACTGGGGATGCAAAACACCCTTTGGCCACTCTTGCCAGGCTGGGCAGAGATGCAGAGTTGTTAAATTAAAAAAATCTATAGGTATCTCTCAAGGTTTTCAGGCAAAATAACCCAATCAAAACAGAAAGCTCCTTGACCATGGAAAAATGCCAGGCATATTAGGACAAAATCATTTAATCTATAGATAATAGAACAAAAATTAAGGAAATGTTTAAGAGATCAGATTTTTTTGTTTATAAATACTTTGCTGCTGTGACACAGTTATCTTCCCACCATGTTCCTTTTTTTTTTAGCTTGTGCAGGTAGTAAGTAGACCACAGGAGGCTGGTGGCAATTTCATTGGGGAGGACGGGCTCGTGGTAATGACGAGTGGTATTGGTGGAATGGTATCAAGTACATCAAACACATGGTGTGCAGGTGTTTGATGCCATTCCATTTGCTCCGTCACATACATTATTATGAACAGCCTCCACTGAAGTACACCGTCATGCCTTCAGGATATGTGTCTTTTCAGATTCCACAATGACTATTTAGTTGTGGACACTACATCACCACACTCCCTCTCTTGCTCTTGGTCCTTGTTTTTATAAATCCTCTTGATTTTGCACCTGTGTGTTTTATCAGTTTCTTTATGAAAATATTTAGTGAACTCCATGACAGTAGCTAAAGCAAAGGGCTATAGCAGCACACAAGTAGACTACAAATGCATGCACTCGTGAAGTGAATGGTATTGGCCCGAGTTCGTGAGGTTAGTGCTATTGGAGCACTACTGGAATGAAAATGGATCGGGTGAGAAGGCAGACACTCCAGTCTTTGGGAATCTTGCTCCATGCTCCAGTCAAATGGGGCACACTCCAGCTCCGCTCCATGCTCCGCTCCATGCTCCACTTCACACTCCAGCTCCGCTCCATGCTCCGCTCCATGCTCCACTTCACACTCCAGCTCTGCTCCATGCTCCACTTTTTACGCTCCACTTTATGCTCCACTTCACGCTCCATGCTCCGCTCCATGCTCCACTTCACACTCCAGCTCCACTCCAGGCTCCACTTTACTCCACACTCCACTCCATGCTCCACTCCATGCTCCACTTTACTCCATGCTCCACTTTATGCTCCACTTTATGCTCCACTTCACGCTCAGCTCCTGCTCCGTGCTCCACTCCATGCCCCGCTCCAGCTCCACTTCTCTGACATACTCTGATGAGGGCACATCTGGAAAAGCTTTTGCACAGACCTAAATTGTTTGGTTGCTGTGTGTGTGTTTGTGTGTGCGTGTATGTGTGTGTGCGTGCGTGCGTGCGTGTGTGTGTGTGTCTCTGCGGGGGTCAGTGGCACCGTGTCCAGGCAGTCATGTGGGAATCCTCTCAGCACTGTCCTGGGGGGGGGGGGGGGGGGGGTGTTTTCCTTTGGGTTCAAGAAAACAACCTGTCAAGTAATGACTTCAACGTCTGAGGGAGAAGAGGGGGAGTGAGTGGAGGAGGCGGGGATGAAAGGGGGATAAGCCTATGTACCTGCAAATTACTCTATCTCAGCTGGTCCTGAGTGTGTGTGTGTGTGTCAGATGAACTAATGTCATCCTATTTAAATCTTAAATACAAGCCATATAATTATGTAAAAGGAATAGGTATTCAAAATAGGAAAGCATTGAAATACAATGACCATAGTTCCTCATATTAGTTCATCACACTGGCAATGCATTATTTTATAGAAAATATAGCCATGTTGGAAATGAGGGGCACAAAGTATTTGAAGATGGCTGGGGGGTGGTCCGTACCCATCCACAATTTGGAGGATTTTGCATTTTTCAAAAACCAGAAAAATAGTTTTTCCTGCAATCTACTGCCATAATTATTATATTTAATTCTATGTCAAAAATATGTTTATTAGGGCCCTCCCGAGTGGCGCAGCAATCTAGGGTTCGAGACTTGCTCCCTGCTGTTTCATTACATTGGTGTCAGAAGTGATCGTACCTTGCATCCACGACAGTGCGTGTGCTTGGCCGGTGAGCGCGTTCCTGTAAGACGTAGAGTTGCAAGCTAGCGCGAGGACGCGCTCTTTGATAGGAGGGAGTAGTGTAACGACCCTGGGTTTTCATCGCGGAAATCGTCCCTGCCGCACGAGCATGTTTTTACAGCACAGTCAATAGCACGCCGGACCTCGGGCTCGAAGGCCGTGGGTTCGAGACCTGCTCCCTGCTGTTTCATTACAGTACTTTTCATGACTATATTAATCAATACCATACTTACAGGTCGTAGACAACAAACATCTTGTCGAGCTAGTGAATTAGCTTAATTAGCTAGCTAGTCATTTCAGGTAACTTAACCTATACTTATAGTACCTTCAGAAAGTTTTCACACCCCTTGACTTTTTTCACATTTTGTTGTGGAACAGCCTGATTTTTCAATTGATTCAATGAAGATTTTGTGTCACTTGCCTACACACAATACTCCATAATGTGAAAGCGGAATGTTCTTTTTCGGAATGTTTACATTCATTTGAAATGAAAAGCTGAAATGTCTTGTGTCAATAAATATTTTGTCTAAATGAGTTCAGGAGTAAAAATGTGCTTAACAAGTCACATAATAAGTTGCGTGGACTCAGTTGTAATGCAATTTTAATGTTTAACATTTCTGAATGACTACCTCATCTCTGTACCCCACACATTATCTGTCCCTCAGTCGAGCAGTGAAAGTTTAACACAGACTCAATCACAAAGACCAGCTATGTCTCCCAATGCCTCGCAAAGGGCACCTAAATAGAATTATTGCCACCAACAAAATGTTGAATATTTGGGGCATAAAATTATCGAAACTCTGCAGATTTTGTTGTGATACAGAATCAATAGACCATTTATTTTGGTATTGCCCTCAGGTAGCCTGTTTCTGGTCTCAGGTTCAGGAATGGCTGAGAATACAAAACATTGATCTAAAATTTACCCTAGAAATAGTACTGTTAGGAGATCTGGAGAGACCGGGTCAGTCAATTCCTAATATACTAATACTCTTAGTAAAAGTATTTATCTTCAACTCTCTGTGGATTCTATTCGATTAGATAGATTGAAATTGTATGTTAAACATCACAGCATAGTTGAAAGATACACACTACTGTTCAAAAGTTTGGGGTCACTTAGAAATGTCCTTGTTTTTGAAAGAAAAGCACATTTTTGTCCATTAAAATAACATCAAATTGATCAGAAATACAGTGTAGACATTGTTAATGTTGTAAATTAATATTGTAGTTGGAAACGGCAGATTTTTTATGGAATATCTACATAGTCGTACAGAGGCCCATTATCAGCAACCACTCCTGTTTTCCAACGGCACGTTGTGTTAGCTAATCCAAGTTTATCATTTTAAACGACTAATTGATCATTAGAAAACCCTTTTGCAATTATGTTAGCACAGCTGAAAACTGTTGTCTGATTAAAGAAGCAATTAACTGGCGTTCTTTATACTAGTTGAGTATCTGGAGCATCAGCATTTGAAGGTTTGATTACAGGCTCAAAATGACCAGAAACAAAGAACTTTCTTCTGAAACTCATCAGTCTATTGTTATTCTGAGAAATGAAGGCTATTCCATGCGAGAAATTGCCAAGAAACTGAAGATCTTGTACAACGCTGTGTACTACTCCCTTCAAAGAACAGCGCAAACTGGCCCTAACCAGAATAGAAAGAGGAGTGGGAGGCCCCGGTGCACAACTGAGCAAGAGGACAAGTATATTAGAGTGTCTAGTTTGAGAAACAGACGCCTCACAAGTCCTCAACTGGCAGCTTCATTAAAGAGTACCCGCAAAACACCAGTCTCAACGTCTACAGAGAGGAGGTGACTCTGGGATGCTGGCCTTCTAGGAAGAGTTGCAAAGAAAAAGCAATTTCTCAGACTGGCCAATAAAAAGAAAAGATTAAGACGGGCAAAATAACACAGACACTGGACAGAGATATGGCTTTTTCTTTTCATTTCACAAGGCCAAATGTACACTGGAGTTGCTTACCAAGACAACACTGTTCCTGAGTGGCCTAGTTACAGTTTTGACTTAAATCATCTTGAATATCTGTGGCAAGACTTAGCTGTCTAGGAATGATCAACAACCAACTTGACAGAGCTTGAAGAATATTTTAAAGAATAATATTGTAAAATCCAGGTGTGCAAAGCTCTTAGAGACTTACCCAGAAAGAGTAGTAGCATGAATCGCTGCCAAAGGTGATGATAAAATGTAGTGATGAATTGACTCAGGGGTGTGAATACTTACCTAAATTAGATATTTCTATATTTAATTTTCAATAAATTTGCAAACATTTCTAAAAACATGTTTTCTCTATCATTATCGGGTATTGTGAGTAGATGGGTTAGAAAATAGATTTAGAATTCAGGCTGTAACACAACAAAATGTGGAATAAGTTAAGGTGTATGAATACTTTCTGAAGGATTTTCTTTGGTCCCCCAAAAATTCCTGCTTACATTGCTCTCGTGCAATGACGTTCATTGAGCACTAGAGACATCAATTGCTAATTCATGTCAAGGTTCTGGCGATATTGTTCCATCGTTTTCGTTTTTGTAGCCTGTTGTGCTATCATGCCAACTCCTTGTCACTAATTCTCATTCCAAAAATGTTTAGCTTTACAGCGAGCAGTGGCTCACTCATGTCAGTCATGGCTCCTCTCAGCCATTGATTGATGTGATTGTCTTTATTGCCTTGGCTGGTCAGTGGAGAGTGGTTTAGTATTGTGGTGGATAGAGGTGATCTTAAATGTCACAGAGTTGGAGAAAGCAGATGGAGACAGGGTTGTGTTCAGTCCGTCACAGCCCACTGACCAGCCCACTGTGTGTGTGTGTGTGTGTGTGTGTGTGTGTGTGTGTGTGTGTGTGTGTGTGTGTGTGTGTGTGTGTGTGTGTGCGTGCGTGCGTACAGACACAAGTCTCTGCACAGACGGGCAGGTGTTAGGGACAGGAGGTGCCGTGTGGCCTGGGGGCGTGGTCAAGTGGTGACACACCTGTCCCTACTCGCACAGGAGGGTCCTGTTACATAGGAACACACACACCTGCATCTTCCCTGCCATTGGCTCTGACATGCAAATGCCAAGAGTAGCTTTCGTTCAGGCAGTGTATATCACTTAGCCATGAAAATCCAGTCCATTTTTCTCAGTAACCCTAGCCAAGGAAAACATGCCAGGGTTAACTCTATATGCCTTTCACACTATCATCACGTTGGAGACTGAGAGAAGTATGACATATGAGAACAATGATGTTACGTATAATCCTGGGTGTGTGAAAGAGAAGAGAGAGAGGACGGGGAAGAGAGGAGGAATGAGAGGAAGGGGGAAGGACAGGTTCTTGGTCTGATTTAGGTCTTCATCTACCATGAGATACATTTCCATTTGAGTCATTTAAGATCTTCCCGGGTCAGTAAGGATATTGTTACGTCTGATGCTGTGCTATAGGGAGGAAAAGGAACGCCTCATATGGATCCAACTAAAGAAGGTTGAACAATTAAAGTGTCATTGAAGCGAAGTGTAAGACTGTGAAGGAGGCCGAAGGTTCCAATCGTTTCATTCAGTATAAGAATGAGATGAAGTGTAAGACTGTGAAGGGGGCTGAAGGTTCCAATCGTTTCATTCAGTATAAGAATGAGATGAAGTGTAAGACTGTGAAGGGGGCTGAAGGTTCCAATCGTTTCATTCAGTATAAGAATGAGATGAAGTGTAAGACTGTGAAGGGGGCTGAAGGTTCCAATCGTTTCATTCAGTATAAGAATGAGATGAAGTGTAAGACTGTGAAGGAGGCTGAAGGTTCCAATCGTTTCATTCAGTATAAGAATTAGATGAAGTGTAAGACTGTGAAGGGGGCTGAAGGTTCCAATCGTTTCATTCAGTATAAGAATGAGATGAAATGTAAGACTGTGAAGGGGGCTGAAGGTTCCAATCGTTTCATTCAGTATAAGAATGAGATGAAGTGGGATTAGACAGTGATGTCATAAATCTCAACATTCCTCAGGAAGGAATGTGCTCACTACGAACCAAATGGATCTCCAACTAAACTGTCAATCTTAACCTGTGTGCGTGTGTTTGCATGCGCGTGTGTGTGTGTGTGTGTGTAAGGGGACACCGGTGTGTGGCTTTAAGATGCTGTAAGAACTTGGAGATGGTTGGATAAGCGTCTGGCCTGGAGGTTTGGATTTCAGGCAGGTGCATTTGTGTGCCCTTCGGCTGCCCGAGGGACAGGATGAGACGGGACAGGAGAGGAGGAGGGTGGGGGAGTGGGAAGGAGGAGGGAGGTGGGGGATGCAATCTGTGCTCACTCACAGACAGTCATTCAAGCTCTCACTCACTCACTCACTGATCCCACTGGGCACAAACTGGTTGAATCAACGTTGTTTTAATGTAATTTGTAGACGTATTGTGATATGGAATCCACATGGAAAATACATTACATTTTGAAAAAGTTACCAAAGTTTACTGTTGTTTTGAGAGTGAAATTTGAACCAAAGGATTATGTCATCATTGTAACCAATTTTCAAAATAGAAATACCTTGTATAAAAATATGTTACATTTGTGCCTTTGAAACGTCAGATCTACTACTTTATATCCACTATCAGGGGAAAAAAACTATAGGTTGGGCAGCACCTCCTACTGGAGAGTTGATCTATGTACAGCTATTCATTTGGTCTCCCAGTCAGGGTTTTAACTAAGCCCAGCTCTGCTTCGCTTTTATATTTGTCACTTACAGTGCAATCGTGAGAATGACTATTGAGAAATATATTAATAACTAAATGTATTCACTGTTGCTATCAAAGTCATTCGAAAGGGCAGGTTTAACAGAGCAAATGAAATGTAACTATTATTATCAATGATACTCTTTAAGCCTATGTAGCATTTGCAAAAGTATGAAATAACACATATGGAATCATATAGTAACCAAAAAAGTGTTAACAAATCGAAATATATTTTATATTTAAGATTCTTCAAATAGCTACCCTTTGCCTTGATGACAGCGTTGCACACTCTTGGCATTCTCTCAACCAGCTTCACCTGGAATGCTTTTCCAACAGTCTTGAAAGAGTTCCCACATATGCTGATAACTTGTTGGCTGCTTTTCCTTCACTCTGCAGTCCGACTAATCCCAAACCATCTCAATTTGGTTGGTCGGGGGATTGTGGAGGCCAGGTCATCTGATGCAGAACTCCATCACTCTCCTTCTTGGTAAAATAGCCCTTACACAGCCTGGAGGTGTGTTGGGTCAATTTCCTGTTGAAAAACAAATGATAGTCCCACTAATCCCAAACCAGATGGGATGGTGTATCGCTGCAAAATGCTGTGGTAGCCATGCTGGTTAAGTGTGCCTTGAATTCTAAATAAATCAGACAGTGTCACCAGCAAAGCACCCCCATACCATCACACCTCCTCTTCCATGCTTTATGGTGGTAAATACATATGCAGAGATCCTCCGTTCACCCACACTGCATCTCACAAAGACACAGGATTGGAACCAAAAATCTCAACATTTCCACCGGTCTAATGTCCGTTGCTGGTGTTTCTTGGTTCAAGCAAGTCTCTTCTTATTATTGGTGTCCTTTAGTAGTGGTTTCTTTGCAGCAATTTGACCATGAAGTCCTGATTCACACAGTCTCCTCTGAACAATGTTGAGATGTGTCTGTTACTTGAACTTTATTTGGGCTGCAATTTCTACTGGCTGGTTACTCTAATGAACTTTCCTATGCAGCAGTTTAACTCTGGGTCTTCTATTCCTGTGGCTGTCCTCATGAGAGCCAGTTTCTTCATAGCACTTGATGTTTTTTGCGACTGCACTTGAAGAAACTTTCAAAGTTCTTGAAATTTTCCGGATTGACTGACCTTAGTGTCTTAAAGTAATGATTGACTGTTGTTTCTTTTTGCTTATTTGAGCTGTTCTTGCCATAATGTGGACTTGGTCTTTAACAAATAGGGATATCTTCTGTTTACCCCTCTACCTTGTCACAATACATCTGATTGGCTCAAACGCTTAAGAAGGAAAGAAATACCACAAATTAACTTTTAAGGCACACCTTTTAATTTAAATGCATTCCAGATGACTACTTCATGAAGCTGGTTGAGAGAATGCCAAGAGTGTGCAAATCTGTCATCAAGGCAAAGGGTGGCTATTTGAAGAATCTCAAATATAAAACCCTTTTTTGGTTACTACGTGATTCCATGTGTGTTATTTCATAGTTTTGATGTCTTCACTATGATTCTACAATGTAGAAAATAGTGCAAATAAAGAAAAACCCTTGAATGAGGAGGTGTCCAAAAACTTTTGACTGGTACTGTATTTGGGTTTCAAGCGGTGGTGGATTTAAAATGTAATCTTCAAGTTAATCATTGATACTTTTGTAATATAGTGTATGTGGACACCCCTTCAAATGAGTGGATTTGGCTATTTCAGCCACACCCATTGCTGACAGGTGTATAAATCGAGCACACAGCCATGCAATCTCCATAGACAAACATCGACAGTCGAATGGCCTTACCGAAGAGCTCAGTGACTTTCAACGTGGCACGTCATAGGGTGCCACCTTTCCAACAAGTCAGTTACTCAAATGTCTGCCCTGCTAGAGTTGCCCTGTTCAACTGTAAGTGCTGTTATTGTGAATTGGAAATGTCTAGGAGCAACAACAGCTCAGCCCCGAAGTGGTAGGCCACACAAGCTCACAGAACAGGACCGCCGAGCGCTAACGCATAAAAATCATCTCACTACCGAGTTCCAAACTGCCTCTGGAAGTAACTTCAGCACCAGAACTGTTTGTTGGGAACTTCATGAAATGTGTTTCCATGGCCGAGCAGCCACACACAAGCCTAAGATCTCCATGCACAATGACAAGCTTCGGCTGGAGTGGTGTACAGCTCGCCGCCATTGAACTCTGGAGCAGTGGAAACAAGTTCGCTGGAGTGATGAATCACGCTTTCCCATCTAGCAGTCCGATGGACGAATCTGGGTTTGGAGAACTGCCAGGAGAACTCTACCTGCCCGAATGGTAGAGTTGGTGGACGAGGAATAATGGTCTGGGGCTGTTTTTCATGGTTTGGGCTAGGCCCCTTAGTTCTAGTGAAGGGAAATCTTAACGCTACACCAAACATTGACATTCTAGATGATTCTGTGCTTTCAACTTTGTGGTAACAGTTTGGGGAAGGCCCTTTGCTGTTTCAGCATGAAAATGCCCCTGTGCACAAAGCGAGGTCCATACAGAAATGTTTTGCGGGATCAGTGTGGAAGAACTTGACTGGCCTGCACAGATCCCTGACCTCAACCCCATCGAACACCTTTCGGATGAATTGGAACGCTGCCTGTAAGCCAGGCCTAATTTCCCAACATCAGTGCCCGAACCTCACTAATGCTCTTGTGGTTGAATGGCAACAATGTTCCATCATCTAGTCGAAAGCCTTCCCAGAAGAGTGGAGAATGTTATAGATGCAATGGGGGGACCAACTCCATATTAATGCCCATGATTATGGAATGAGATTTTCGACAAGCAGGTGTCCACATAGTTTTGTTCATGTATTGTATGTTGGAGTCATGTCTCCATCTCAACCAAGAATCAAAGAATCAAAGTTAAAGAACGTGACTAAATCAAATCAAACTGCATTTAAAGTTACATTTGATTTGATTTAGTCCTGTTCTTTGACTTCTTGGTTGAGATGGAGATGTGAATCCAACATATCAATGAATCATTTGTAGACCAACTGGATGTTGAATTGAGTTTGGTTGTCAACGCAACCAAACATCAACATTTGAAGGAGATTTATCTTCTGCTTGGATAGTTCTATCTGAGCCCCTGACTTAGTCTGCTTTAATTCCAGTTAGTCTACAAATTAATAATAGATATGCTGGATTCACGTCTCCATCTCAACCAAGAATCGAAGTTAAAGAACAGGACTAAATCAAATCTCCTTCAAATGTTGATATTTGGTTGCGTTGACAACCAAACACAATTTAATGACACTTTGGAAATACAGTATATACCCTATTGACTTGTCGACAAGTTATCAAATGATATGTAGGTTTCACGTCTCCAACTAAACCACAAATAACAGTTAAAGAATGGAATTAAGCCAGTGGCTCAGATGAAACTATCCAAACATAATTCAACCATCATTTTGTAATACACTAAATAGCCTAAAGTTAAGGCTAAAGTATCAGTAACACGTTCATGGCCACATTTTGTGGTAAGCCTACTGTGACTATAAATGTCTTATGTAATCCTAAAAAGTGTGCATGTTCAAGATAGCAAGCTAAGGTCGCAGGTCTGTGGAGATCTTCACAATGACTGTAATAACCTGTGGAGAATTTGATCAGCATTGATCACTTGCACCATGTACTTTAATGTAGTCTCAACTGTAATCCCGGTCATTTGGTTGTGCTATTAGTTGAATCACAGTGATAACACATTGTGTATAAATAAATACAAAATATCTGACATTGTTTTCCTATTTGAACTTTGTTGTGCTTTTAAATGGTTGAAAGCGCAGTGATAACACATTTAGACAACTAAACCAAAAATCTTTGTTTTTGATGACATTTTTGGGAATTTTAAAACAGTCTACCTGTAGTGAAGCTGCTCGACATTACATTCAGTCATCCAGCAGACACTCCCATCTAGAGCAACCCACAGGAGCAACCAGGGTCAAGCGTCCCGCCCAAGGGCACATGAACCGATCCCTCACCCAGTTGAATCAGCCACCTTGAATCTGGGACGCAAACCAGCCACAAGCTCCCAACCACCAGGCCAACTATCCAAGATCCCCCCCCCACACAGTATTTTTTATTTTTTTATTTAACCGTTATTTAACTAGGCATGTCAGTTAAGAACTAGTTATTTTTCATAATGATGGCCTCCCCTGGCCAAACCCGGACGACTCTGGGCCAATGATCAGGTCTCTTCATATCTCCCAACAATACTATTTGTAGGGTCATATTTTTTATTTATTTTATCTGACATTGTTTTTCCATTGGAATTGGGTTGTTCTTTTAGATTGTTGAAAACATAGTGATAACACATTGGGAATTCAACAAACTTCTGGATGTTGTTTTATATTGTTGAAAACATAGTGATAACACATTGGGAATTCAACAAACTTCTGGATGTTGTTTTGAGCGGGTGAATAAAGGTTGAAATCTCGTTGATCAACATCTCAACAAAATAATACCCCCAAATCTACATTGAAATGACGTACGTGTTGTGCCCAGTTGGATACACACACACACACACACACACACACACAGACACACACACACACACACACACACACACACACACGTGTCACCCTCTTATCCCCCAACCCCTCACGCCCCAGCCTCACACCTACCCACCTCAGCTACCTCCACCCGGCCCAATCCCTCATGGAGAGGAATGTCGGAACAATAGAATTGTCCTGGCCCCTCCCTGCCCCAGCCCCAAGCAGGTCCTGACAGGAGAACAAACGTGCACCTTGCACCTCTCAGCACAACCGCTGGCGCCCCCTGAGACACATACCTCAATACCTGTGGCAGAGAGGGAGAGAGAAGGGAAGAGAAAATCTCACTCTATACGCGAATCAGCCTCTCTTTCTATACATTTCATCTATGATAGTACTGCTTTTATCCACCTGACTTCTGTTGTTTTCTTCCAAATATCTCGACAATTATTTTCTTATGTTCTCCTTCACCGTCTCTCTCTCTCTCGCTGTCTCTCCCACTCATGTCATGACATGCTGTAGCCTTGGCCTATGTGTTTGTTTGGTAGTTTGACACCTCCGTCAGAGCACAGTGTTGGATCCCCTCTAGCTCTCCCCTGCTCTCCTTGGTCCTACACAGTGTTGGTTCCCCTCTAGCTCTCCCCTGCTCTCCTTGGTACTACTCTGGGGGTGAGCACTGTCTGTTTTCAGAAGCGTGACCACTCTATTCATTCCCTTTCTATGACTTGAGGTTTCTTTTGAGGTGGCTGTTTGTTAGATTAGGGCAATGGGTCGCTGATAGTCCATTTATCAATTTATTAATCTATTAATCATTTCTCCCTGTCTGTCCTTGTATTTATACTTGTCCATTCACTCCTTCAACAGGGAACAGAGGACAGTGAGGGTCTGTACTTGGGAAGAGTGACACAACCCTAACCTCATGTCTCATTGGAGAGGTGGGCAGGAAATGGTGTGTACCCCCTCAATGGGGTCATGTCCTGTCCTTGGGTAGAGCAGCTTGTATTTGTCCTGAGATGTGTAGTTGTGTGTGTGTGTGGTTGTGTGTGTGTGTGTGTGTGTGGGGGGGGGGGGGGGGGGGGGGTCACAGACAGATTAGGGACTGTAGGAGAACCAAAGGAGGGACAGAGTGAAAGAGCGAAAGACAGTAGTGTGTCCTTTTTCTCTACTTGGCACAGACACAGCTACAGCATCCCATGACAGTGATCAGATCTGCATTACAACATGTTCTATTCCTCAACCAATACAACACATCTTTCAACCTCCTGCTTCCCCTCGCTCGCACGCTCTGACAAACCTTGACCATTTCATCATCTGTGTCTTTCATCATTCCTCTCTTTCTCTCTCTATGTTCCCCCTTCTCTCTCTCTATCTCCCCCCTCTCTTTTTCATTCCTCCTCTCCCTTTTTCCCTTTCTCCCTCACTCCATAATGAGAAATGTTTCTAAAGCTGTTGGGTCTGCACTAAAGTCCAGTAAAGCTCCATTGTGTGCAGGTATGGTGAGTATTGGGCTTGTAACTATGTTAGTAGTAATTCTAACCCGGTGACAAAGCCCTCCTGGCTGGAACCTGATCCCAGTGACTCAGCCACCAAACCCCATTGAGTCAGTCCTGGCTAGCTCAAAAACACTAGTCTTTTTAGACATAGGCTGAACTCTGCTGTGACTTATTGATGTGCAGTGGTATACCCCCCACCTCCTTCACACATAGGTACATCACACACACATACACGCACGCATGCATGAAAGCACGCACACACACACACAAACACACACACATACACACACACACACACACATACACATACACACAGGTACACACACACACACACACACAGACATGAACACAAACACACACACATACACGCACGCACACACGCACGCACCCACACACACACACACACACACACACTTATACACATACACACAGGTATACACACACAGACATGAACACAAACACACACACACACTGATGTGCGACCCCGCCCAGATGTTTTTTATCAGTGCTGCCGGATTGGTGCTGTTTATACAAGCCTGACAGCTCACTTCCTGTGTCCCAAACAGAGAGAGAGAGAGAGAGAGAGATTACTGCAGTAGAGGAGAGTTAAAAGAGGGGGACAGAAACAGAGAAGCCATCTCCCTCTCTGTGTAAAGTAGGTCAGCAGAACATGCTGCATTATCTAACCTGAACTGAACAACACAGCTATCTCAAGGAGATGTTTCTCTCTGTTTATCTGTTTATCTGCATTATCTAACCTGAACTGAACAACACAGCTATCTCAACGAGATGTTTCTCTCTGTTTATCTGCATTATCTAACCTGAACTGAACAACACAGCTATCTCAATGAGATGTTTCTCTCTGTTTATCTGCATTATCTAACCTGAACTGAACAACACAGCTATCTCAACGAGATGTTTCTCTCTGTTTATCTGCATTATCTAACCTGAACTGAACAACACAGAAACATCTCAATGAGATGTTTCTCTCTATTTCCTGTTTCTGTTTCTCTCCCTCTATCCATCCTTCTGTCTCTCTCTCATACTGACACACACACACACACACACACACACACAGTGTGTTTCAGAAAAGAAGGCTGTATTGTGTGTCTGTCAGTAATGGTTCAGGAATGTCACATTAGTCAGGCGCTGCATGTGTGACTCGGACATAAAAACACACACCGACATCACAAACATGATCTCACACACACACACACACACACACACACACTTAGAAATACACAAGCATCTCCAGTGATCTCACTGCCTCAGAGCTACAGGGTAACAGGGTGCCTCCTACACAGACACAGACAATAGCCCAAATATGCCCCTCTGGCTGGCTGGCACAGCTTAGGTTTCATCGATGGAGAAAATAACACTGTTTTTTTTACAAAAATGAATATAAAACTTGAGTCAGTACTTGCACAATTATGTGCATACATATGCTCGCTGGGTGCCAGTGTGTGTGCGTGTGACAGACAGATGCTGTTGCCACCAGACACTCAGCCCAGCGGGGGTTCTATTACCTCTGACTATTGAGGAAAATGTCTAGTTAGAGTCGTGTTAGGCCTACTGCCAAAATGGTTGACATGACAAGTGTCATTTTCAATACGACTCCATTACGTCATCCTCTACCACTCAACAAAACATGCACACCCAGATGTGCACATACACAGAAGTTCCATCCATACAACCTACCCACCCACGCTCCTCTCTCTGCCCAGCTAACCTGACACCGTCGGGAGATCAAGCATAGTTCAGTCCCCCCTGCCCTGGCTCTCTCTCTCTCTGACTCACCATCTGTGTAGACCCACTACACCAAACTCCCCCAAACTCACACTCACACATGCCCATAACCCTATAAAAAACTGAAAAAAAAATTCACGCACACCATCTATCCACTACACCAGACTTTGGGATCATTTTCCAAGGTGGGGTGGCTCTATTTACATTACACACAAATGAGGGAACCTGAGCTCCTTCTGGCCCTGTTGTGGCCCTTCTCGCCCCCCAAAACACACACACATACACACCCCATCGCCAGTCCCAGCTATGGGTAGAAACACACCGTTACCTCAGAAAGACTGCATGGGTGAGGAGGGCAGGGCATACTGCACACATACCCTACCCATGTGTGGGGGGTTAGTTAGGGGTTAACAGGCATAGGCTGAGGGATAGTCAGTCAGGGGTTTAGCCAGGATGTAGTATGAAAGGCTGGAGGCAGGGAAGGGGGTCAAATGGGCCATATGTGGGAGTGTACCAAGACCATGGGATAGCTGGGGTTAGACCCTGTAGCTGGGGGTTATCAAATCAAATCAAATCAAAGTTTCTTTGTCACGTGCGCTGAATACAACAGGGGTAGTAGACCTTACAGTGAAATGCTTACTTACAGGCTCTAACCAATAGTGCAAAAAAGGTGTTAGATGAACAATAGGTAAGTAAAGAAATAAAACAACAGTAAAAAGACAGGCTATATACAGTTGCGAGGCTACATACAGACACTGGTTAGTCAGGCTGATTGAGGTAGTATGTACATGTAGATATGGTTAAAGTGACTATGCATATATGATGAACAGAGAGTAGCAGTAGGGTAAAAGAGAGGTTAGCGGATGGTGGGTGGTGGGACACAATGCAGATAGCCCGGTTAGCCAGTGTGCGGGAGCACTGGTTGGTCGGCCCAATTGAGGTAGTATGTACATGAATGTATAGTTAAAGTGATATAATATAAACAGAGAGTAGCAGCAACGTAAAAAGAGGGGTTGGGGGGCACATAATGCAAATAGTCCGGGTAGCCATTTGATTACCTGTTCAGGAGTCTTTTGGCTTGGGGTTAAAAACTGTTGAGAAGCCTTTTTGTCCTAGACTTGGAACTCCGGTACCGCTTGCCAGGTGGGTGGGGTCTTTGACAACTTTTAGGGCCTTCCTCTGACACCGCCTGGTGTAGAGGTCCTGGATGGCAGGCAGCTTAGTGATGTACTGGGCCGTACGCACAACCCTCTGTAGTGCCTTGCTAGGGTTAGAGTCCGAGCAATTGCCGTACCACCATGTTGTAGCTGTAGAACCTTTTTGAGGATCTCAGGACCCATGCCAAATCTTTTTAGTTTCCTGAGGCTTTGTCGTGCCCTCTTCACAACTGTCTTGGTGTGTTTGGACCATTCTAGTTTGTTGTTGATGTGGAGGAACTTGAAGCTGCAACCCCGTTGATGAGAATGGGAGCGTGCTCGGTCCTCCTTTTCCTGTAGTCCACAATCATCTCCTTAGTCTTGGTTACGTTGAGGGATAGGTTGAGGGATAGGTTGTTATTCTGGCACCACCCGCCCAAGTCTCTGACCTCCTCCCTATAGGCTCATCCTTGTCGGTGACGTGTTGGAGTCGTGCCTGGCCATGCAGTCGTGGGTGAACAGGGAGTACAGGAGGGGACTGAGCACACACCCCTGGGGAGCTCCAGTGTTGAGGATCAGCATGGCAGATGTGTTGCTACCCACCCTCACCACCTGGGGGCGACCCGTCAGGAAGTTCAGGATCCAGTTTCAGGGATGTCCCAGGAACCTTAGCTTAGTGATGAGCTTTGAGGGTACTATGGTGTTGACCACTGAGCTGTTAGACACTATAGCTGGTGTTAGACCCTATAGCTGTGGTTAGACCCTATAACTGTGATTAGACCCTATAGCTGGGGTTAGACCCTATTTATTTATTTTACCTTTATTTTACTAGGCAAGTCAGTTAAGAACAAATTCTTATTTTCAATGACGGCCTAGGAGATTTGTACCTTGTCAACTCGGGGGTTTGAACTTGCAACCTTCCGGTTACTAGTCCAACGCTCTAACCTCTAGGCTACCCTGCCGCCCCTATAGCTAGGGGGTTAGGTGCTATAGCTGGGGTTACACCCTATAACTTGGGTTAGACCTTATAACTGGGGTTAGACCTTATAACTGGGGTTAGACCCTATAGCTGGGGTTAGACTCGAGAGCTGGGGTTAGATGCTATAGCTGGGGTTAGAGGCTATAGCTGGGGTTAGACTCTATAGCTGGGGTTAGGTGCTATAGCTGGGGTTAGATGCTATAGCTGGGGTTAGAGGCTATAGCTGGGGTTAGACCTTATAACTGGGGTTAGACCTTATAACTGGGGTTAGACCTAATAACTGGGGTTAGACCCTATATCCGGGGTTATACCCTATAGCTGGGGTTAGTCCCTATAACTTGGGTTCAAACAGGGTTTAGCTTACAATGTCTAGGGGCAGTGATGGTAGAGCAGAATGCAGACACACTGTGATGGTAAAGCAGAATGCAGACACACTGTGATGGTAAAGCAGAATGCAGACACAATGTGGCTCTAGCGGCCAGGACCAGAGACTGCCTGGCTTATCATACAGCCTGCAGCTTGAGTCGAGCTGGGGGTTAATGCTCTGCTGGGGTTTAGCCTAGCTGTGTCCAGCTGTATCCAGGCCTGCAGCAGTACAGTGCAGTATGTGGGTCAGGAGGGCTTCTCAAACTCTGCTGATTTCAAGCTACCTCCTGCCTAGGGGCCAACTATCTCTCAGCTGGAGCCAGGCACAGGTTTTCAAAAGATCATTGTCTCTCTTTGCTGGTCTCTCACTCTTTAATCTCCCACCCCAATAACTCAGACACACCTGTAGGATTGTCAAACATTTGCCTGACGACAGTACTTAGCACATTTGAACAGAGTGTCGGGGGGTCTCTTTTGTGTTCAGAGAGCAAAGACCTTGAAGTCGTCAGCCACTCAACCTTGTTAAAATACTCCAAACCAGAAGGTGGCAATAGCCTTGTTTGGCAATGCATGTGTGTGTGTGTTTGGCTTAGTTTTTGGTATAGATTCCAATGTTAGCTAGCTAGCTGCACTAACGTTGCTATTTTGTAGAACCCCTTTGCTGATACTACCAAGATGGTCACAGCTCGAGAACTACCTAGCAAGATGTCGAAGAAACAATTTCATTCCCCATAATCCCTACTGCCAGTGCCAGCCCATAGCCAAATGTTTAGCTTGCTAGCTAAGGTTAGCATATTCACTAGCTAGAACAACTTAGCTAGCTAAGGACACTGCAGTAACTTGGCAGCTAACAGAGGCAGCTGTTTTATGGAAACTAATCCATTGTGATTTAATTATAATGTCAATAGTAGCTACAGTAGTAAAATAGCTTGGAGGGAAAATGTAGTGTTGTGTGCATTGCGTCTGTGTACTACTTACTAGCTAACATCCTATAGCCTACATTGCATATGAAGTGTGACTGGCTCATGACATTTAACCATGGATTTACGGAGGAAATGCCCTGATTTTTCCTTTTTGTTGTCACTCCAGTTGGCTTCCCCATGTGGGGTTTTGTGCTCTCTGATTGGCATCAAGTAGAAATGGCAGGTTCGTCGCTACCGGGTCAGCACGCAGCAGGTACCACTTTTCTTATAGCAAGAGAAGGAACGGCCTCCCACTGTTACAAGTACCTATAGGCAGTTTATCAGCAGTGAGATTCTCGGTGTGTTTCATGCTTAACCTCTCACTCTTTCTCCCTCATCCAAACTGCTCTCTCTCTCTCTCTCTCTCTATCCACCTGCAGTCAGTCCATTCATGCACCCCTCCAGAACATGTGTTGTCCATGTGTTGTTGGCTCAGCAGCCACACACATGTGTATGTGCTCAAACACACACTGCCCTGTGTAATCTGTGCTGAAAGCCTGGCAGGTGTGTGCAGGTGTTCCATACATCCCTCGACACCAGGGACTCAAACATGTCTGCATTCTCACACACACTTGCATACAGACAGAGACAGACACATAGACACAGACAGAGACACCGACAGAGACACCGACAGAGACACAAACAGAGACACAGACATAGACACAGACAGAGACATAGACAGAGAAACATACAGGGACATAGACAGAGACACAGAGACAGACACAGAGACAGACACATAGACAGAGACACAGACAGGGACACATACAGAGACACAGACATAGACACAGACACCGACAGAGACACAAACAGAGACACAGCCAGATACATAGACACAGACAGAGACAGCGACACAGACAGATACAAAGACATAGACAGAGACATAGAGAGACAGAGACACAGAGAGACAGACACAGACTGAGACACAGACAGAGAGACAGAGATACAGAGAGACAGAGACACAGACTGAGACACAGACACAGAGAGACAGAGACACAGAGAGACAGAGACACAGACAGAGGCATAGACTGAGAGACAGAGATACAGACAGACAGAGACACAGAGCAACACACTGACACAGAGATAGAGCATAGCACAATTTACAATGACTAACTAAAGTACTATATCAACATGTATTACCCCTACCTACATGTACAAAGTACCTCTAAAGTACTATATCAACATGTATTACCCCTACCTACATGTACAAAGTACCTCGACTAACCTGTATACAATATACAATGACTAACTAAAGCACTATATCAACATCTATTACCCCTACCTACATGTACAAAGTACCTCTAAAGTACATAATCAACATTTATTACCCCTACCTACATGTACAAAGTACCTCTAAAGTACTATATCCACATGTATTACCCCTACCTACATGTACAAATGTACAAAGTACCTCTAAAGTACTATATCCACATGTATTACCCCGACCTACATGTACAAATGTACAAAGTACCTCTAAAGTACTATATCAACATGTATTACCACTACCTACATGTACAAAGTACCTTTATTGTGTAACTTGTTTTTTTATTTACTAAATATTTTCTTATATCTGCATTGTTGGTTAAGGGCTTGTAAGTAAGCATTTCACGGTAAGGTCTACACCTTGTATTCTTGTATTGTATTCTTATTTTTATATATATATTTAAAAAATGTAACCTTTATTTAACGAGGCAAGTCAGTTAAGAACAAATTCTTATTTTACAACGACGGCCTACCCCGGCCAAACCGTAACCTGGACGACGCTGGGCCAATGTGACAAATAAAATGTTAAATGGTGTGGGAACAACAATACATGTATAGTTTTAGTTGTAAAATAATATTTGAACGGAGTGAAAAGGAATGGAAACCATGTATTTGATACCATCCCACTAGTTCTGCACCAGCCATTAGCATGGGCCCATCCTCCCCAATTAAGTTGCCACCAACCTCCTCTGCCAATAACAGACCAAGAACAGATTTAAGACAAAGCTTTATTTACATATGGCAAGCAGTGGAAAGGACCGTCTCTGCTGGTTTAGGAATCATATCAACACAAGTTATTTGTACCTATTGGATATAGGACTTAGACTGCCTTTGGTTCGGTTACCTATTGGATATAGGACGTAGACTGCCTTTGGTCATTCTGATATGGTCAACTGACTTGAGATCAAAGCACACAAATCCCAATGGCCTGGTTCTGGCAAATGTTATATAGGTGAGGAGTGTGGTGGGGAGGTGTAACTGGGGAAAAGGTGCCGAGGGAGGATTAGAGGGGTGAGGGAAAAATATTGAGAACTTGGGGGGGTGGGGAGTTAGTCAGGGATAAGTGGATAGGGTCTGGAAGAGATGGACTAGGAGATGTGAGGGAGAGGAAGGAGGTAAAAACAGAGGGATGAAGAGGTTGTGATGGGAAGGAGGTGAGGAGATAAGGGAAGAGGAGATAAGGGAGAACGGGTGAGGGGATGAGGGGTGAGGAGGGGAGAAGAGGGTCAACTGTTGAGGTCAGAGCTAACACATCTCTCAGTACCCTGCCTCCACAGAACACCATACAGACAGCTGTCCACACACACACCTGTCCCAATACATGTATGCTATGTATGTGGACTATGAGAGACGACATTCACTTTCTACACACACGCCAGCAGCTGCACTATGGTCACAGTCCCGGACCAGCCGGCACCGAAGGGTATGCTGGGAATTAACTACATGTCCAGCTGCTCCCTCCACACACATATTCATTTGATTGACCTCACAGTCAACATCACGTCTCTATGCATAACAACAATATGAAAAACATTTACTTGTTTTCAATTGTCAAGTGTTTTTGCGTGTTTTTTTTTTACAAATGGAAGGCACTTCGGAATTCAAAAGAGTTCACTTATAGGCAACACCCTCCCATCTCTGTCCTTCAGGCCACGAGGTTGCTCAATGGGTGTGCCTAATACCCCTCCAAATTGATGGATGACAGTGTTTGGGGATCCATCCCCCTCTAAACATTGTCTGAGTCCTGGAACCCACTTACAGTCTGTATCGCAGTAAACATCCCTTATGGGGAATTGATCAACCGTGGCATCTTCGGCCAGACGTTCTAAGCCGCTGGGTCAGTGTGTGTCTAGGAGGCAGGGCAGCAGCCAGAGGCCGTGTGTTTGTGTAGCAGGGACATGCGGCTGAAGGTGCGAGAGCAGGAACCACACTGGTACTTCTTCACCTCAGAGTGGGTCTGCATGTGGGCCCGCAGGTTGGAGCGATCCGCAAATGCACGGTTACAGTGTTGGCAGGAGAACGGGCGCTCACCTGAAAGGGAGAGAGACAGATGTTAGGAGACTTGTCTTGATAAAGATTGTGTAACCAAAACATCAACGATGTGCAATCCCCTTTGCTGACTCAAGCCTTTGATTGACTTCTTTCCTCGCATAAACACAGAGATAAGATAGTGTCACAAGGAGCAATAACATGTGTTTACACCTCAGGGGACATTAATGAATATCAATGCCTGGCTAATCCCTAAGCTTCAACCAGTTTGAACTGGAAATGTCAACCTACCAGACCCCCACAGAAAAAGGGGTTTATTAGTCACATGCACAGGGTCGCAGATGTAATTGCAGGGTACAGTGACATTCTTAAGCTCCAACAGTGCAGGTCCAAGAGAAGTGAGTGAAACAATAAAAATAGTGAAATAAATAAGTGTTATTACTATGTAATTACAATGTGTACAACTATCCAACAGTGTAGTAAAGACCCCTATAACAATCCCAGTGCCATAAGAATGTAGAGGGTAAGACTCACCAGTGTGCGTGCGGATGTGTCCTCTGAGCAGCCAGGGTCTGGAGAAGGCCTTTCCACAGGTGGTGCACATGCAGGGCAGGGTATGTGAGCGGATGTGCATCTTCAGAGCCCCCAGGCTGGTGTACTCCTTTGGGCAGTTTTTGCAGTGGAAGGCTGGTCGAGGCAAGGCCTCGCTGGGTATGGAGCTGATCTCGCTGTGGGTGAGCTGGTGCCTGGAGAGGCCTGAGGGGCTGCTATAGGTCTTGCTGCAGTGGAGGCAGTGGTAGATGTGGTGGGGGGGTACAGGGCTGGGGGGGTCTGATGTGCGCCCTGCCTCCTCCTCATCCTCCCCACTGCTACTGGAGGGGGAGCTGCTGAGGTCCAGAGGACCCGTGAGGGAGACAGGGGACACAGGTGCTGGGAGGGCGTCCATGTTGAAGAGCAGGGTGGTGGGGAAGTAGGTCAGCACGGAGCTGTTGCCCCTCATCGGGAGCTCAGCAAGAGGATAGCACTCTGGGATGACTGCTGGGAGAGGGGGGAGAGATGTTTTAAATGTTTAGAGAGAGCTGGAGGGGGTGAGAAAGAGTCAGTTAAATCTAATTACACAGGTAACTTGTTTTCCTTCTCAGTGTCTTGTTACAGTCAAACTCAAGTGTTCCATGCAGTCCTGTTCCAGCCATTTGACTCGATTAGCAAACTTCCCAATTCACCATAGACACAGACCGAGACACATAGAGGCACCATAGACCACAGAGAGATGGGACACAACTCTGTCACACACACTTAAATGCACCAATAGAAAATGTGAACCCTTTCCTGTTAAGCGTCTTGTGCACCTTGTTACACACTAGGTGCCAAGGTTGACACAACCGTATTCACACACTAGCCATTACTGTCCGTCTGCCTCTCTGGCTCCTCACCAAATAGGCCTATTAAGCCAGATCTCATCTCATAGATGTAAATGGAAATCCAGAAAACTCAAATATACATAATATGTTAAGTTTGGTATGGTATGGTTACTTATAAGACAGAAGGTTACTTAAGGCAAAAATGAAAGTAGGTTGGTCGGTTGTGGTGGACGCAACTACTTAGTATTTTGCAACTACTTAGCATGTTAGCTAACCTTTCCCCTAACCCTTTAACCTAACCTTAAACCTAGCTAATATTATTACATTATCATACATTTAGCAAATTCGTAACATACATACGAAATGGATGATGACGTCCACGTAACATACTATTTGAAGTATCCCGGATTTACTATGTTACATCTACTCCTGAGTCCAGGTTGCAGCAGCGCTATTTCCGCAGTTTATTGACACCGGATTGCCAAAACACTGGAGGGGACGTGATCCCGACTGTTAAATGGGTTCAAGAGGATGTATCAACGGAAAACGTTCTATTTTTTTAGTTGAGCGCTCACCAAGGTGAATTCGTGATATCGAACCGTTATGAGGTGCACTTCGGGTGCACTTGCTGTTAGGATACATTACTTAAAATCTAGGCTAACCTCGATTAAAATATACATGTGTTCTCATAGTCATTTTAAGAAAAATAGCTCACAACTTTGTGCAGAATTAGACGTTTTGATTTAAACAATTTACCATTCTGGCTTTCCAACTCGCTGTAATTCGGCCTCTTGTTGGTGAAATACTTCTTGACAAGGAATGACCGAGGCATCTTTGCACGCCTGGAATATTTATGTTTTTGCAGATGAAGAATGACTTCTGCTCTTTCCTTGCAGGGTGGTGCCCGTCTCCCAAACCTCTCAGGGAAGAAATCACAGCGTTCCAAGACACTTCACTATGCACCACTCAATGCTGCACACAGAAGCTGTCCACTCCAAAAGTCCAAAGATACTTTCTTGTTTCCAAAGAGGCGCGGTTGTTGATAAAATGATGATTCAATCGATCACCAGATAAAAGATAAGTTGGAGCTTGGGAGTCTGTCCCCTGATATAGCAGCTGAGGGGGGAGAGGGGGTGGGCAAGGATATCCCCGCCTCAAGACACACCCGCCCCAAAATACGCGCCACTAGGATCCTTGCTGACCGCAGGTGCCCGATCGATGATGGACGCACTTGGCTTGCAGACCAGAATCTATTCACATTACAATCCAAAATTGCTAAATGATTGCAGACGAAGCGCATTCCGAAGAAGATTGTGCAAATACTTAAATGTCCTGTTGTCACCTGTCTGCACGGGTCGCACGGTCACTGATGATGACTAATTCGGCTTGCTACAACAAACGAAACAAATATTTAGCAGAAATTACGTTTAAAACAGTATTATAGAATGCATACACTATTTCCTATTTATTTCCTTATTTTTTTAAATCGCTAATTACCCTCACCATATTGTATTTATTGAAAAAAAAATAGACAGGCCTAATTGAATCAGAACGTTATCTTCAAAACACCGTTTATAAACCCACAAGAGTTTGTTGAACGCTCTCAGGTGACATTCCATGTACCCTGCCTAATAGAAATGGGCCTAGAATAAACGCTGTTACTCAGATGATTGCTCCTAAGTGAAGCTGGAGCGTCCTCTGTTGGAACAAAGCAACACAGCCACCGAAACTATAATGTGTGTCACTGAACACCTTATCATGAACTATTAGTTCAACAACAAATTCAGATGTAGGCCAACTTTTTATATAGTCAATCCTGCACAACTGCGTGTTTTTACGGAGCCATTGAGGGGGTATGGGGCTGTGTGTTATAGCCTATAGTCAACTGTGCTTTGGTTAAAAATGGACTCCAACCTCCCTGAATTATCCACGTACAATGGCAGCATTTACGCACACACAGGCAAGGAGACATTTGTATTAACGGACTGCAGACAAGCGCACCGTTCTCCTCTTTCCACACAAAGAAGCGTGCTCTTCATTCATGCTCTCCACTGCATGAGCTCTGCGGGAAACCACCCGACTGCATGAAAAGAGGCGCTGTTCTCTCGCATGTGTTCGCAGTGGGACCGGGAGGGAAATTAACCGAGCCGACAGGAACAATATGACGCCGTAAAACCTCGCTAAAGTGCCCAAGGTGCCATGAAATTCACTGACCGGGTCAACCCCCAGAAGAGGTTACACACAGAGACACTGTTTGACACTTCTGTGTGCCATATATTTAATTGGTTTGTGTCAGGGTGTTGCCTAAGTAAGTTAAACTTTGTAAAACAAAAACTGTTCAAGGCAACAGTTAAACATATAAATAAAATTAGGCCTGTAATTCAATGTAGTTTAGGCCTTGTTAGTTAATAGGTTAGACATCCACAGCTACCTAGGCCGGATAGAACCAGATAACTGGTGGTGTTGAGGTGCCAGTCGCCCTGTCCATTAGGCGTGAATGTAACGGTTCTAAGTGGCCCTGTTTAACATAACGAAAGGGGGGCCAAATGGCATATGCCATCTTGCGCCGAGTGAAGGGGTGAGGGGTGTACACCTGTCTATAGACGGCATTGTTCTGGAACCCAGGAATGTCACCGCAACAGCATGCCTGATGGTTCACACGTCGTTAGCGCGCTTGTTCACACCGACTCCGTGCAGACTGGGGGTCATGGGGGCAAGGCAGCTTTAAAAGCTAATAGCGTAGACACAAGAAAGTAGTAGAACTATACATCATTCAAATATGACCATTGTAGGTACATATGTGAAGGTACTATTATCCAAAGTGTGCCACACAGAAGCTGCGCTTTTGTGTCAATCAAGTGTACTTTAGGTAACTTTAGGTTTTATGCGTTTGTTTTTCAGGTGGAGCTTTTGGGTGCTTTGTAGGCCTATAGTGGGTTTGTGTTTTTGTGTGTGTGCATAGCCTATGTGGTGGTGGGGGAGGTGTCTTGCTTTCTACTATCTTGCTTTTAGGAGTTTATCCTTTAGGTCTTTATCCTTATGGTAGCCTATATTGTTTACTTTAATCTGACATCATTAGCAGGTAATTTATTTGCTAAATCAAATCAAATTGTATTGTATTTGTCACATGCTCAAAATATTGTGTCATGTTGTCGTGGTGACATTGACCTGGTGACAGAGCGAGAGGGAGCAGGTTAAATGTGAAATGCTCTCAGTTAAGAACAGATGTCTTCCACTTGTGGCCTGAGGGGGTTATCAGCCTTTCTTCATCCTCTCTTCAGCCTTTCTTCAGCCTCTCTTCACCCAGTCTTTAGTCTCTCTTCAGCCTCTCTTCATCCTCTCTTCAGCCTTTCTTCAGCCTCTCTTCATCTACGCTTTAGTCTCTCTTCAGCCTCTCTTCATCCTCTCCTCAGCCTTTCTTCAGCCTCTCTTCATCCTCTCCTCAGCCTTTCTTCAGCCTCTCTTCATCCACTCTTTAGTCTCTCTTCAGCCTCTCTTCATCCTCTCTTCAGCCTTTCTTCATCCACTCTTTAGTCTCTCTTCAGCCTCTCTTCATCCTCTCTTCAGCCTTTCTTCAGCCTCTCTTCATCCACTCTTTAGTCTCTCTTCAGCCTCTCTTCATCCTCTCTTTAGTCTCTCTTCAGCCTCTCTTCCTCCTCTCTTCAGCCTTTCTTCAGCCTCTCTTCAGCCTCTCATCATCCACTCGTTAGTCTCTCTTCAGCCTCTCTTCATCCTCTCTTCAGCCTTTCTTCATCCACTCTTTAGTCTCTCTTCAGCCTTTCTTCAGCCTCTCTTCATCCACTCTTTAGTCTCTCTTCAGCCTCTCTTCATCCTCTCTTCAGGCTTTCTTCAGCCTCTCTTCATCCACTCTTTAGTCTCTCTTCGGCTTCTCTTCAGTCTCTCTTCAGCTTCTCTTCAGTCTCTCTTCATCCTCTTCATCCTCTCTTCAGCCTCTCTTCTCTATCAACGCCACATTCAACAATTTTACTTAGTTACAGTTCATATAAAGAAATCATTCAATATAAATAAATTAGGCCCTAATCTATGGATTTCACATGACTTGTCAGGGGTGCAGCCATGGGTGGGCCTGGGAGGTCATAGGCCCACCCACTTGGCAGCCAGGCCCACCCATTGGTGAGCCAGGTCCAGCCAATCAGAATGAGTTTTTCCCCACAAATTGACTTTATTACAGACAGAAATACTCATCAGCACACCCCCAGACGATCCCACAGGTGAAGAACCCGGTTGTGGATGTCCCAGGTTGGCATGGTTACACGTGGTCTGCGGTTGTGAGGCCAGTTGGACGTACTGCCAAATTCTCTGAAATGACGTTGGAGGCAGCTTACGGACATTCCTGTAGTCAGCATGCCAATTGCACGCTCCCTTGAAATGTAAGACACCCGTGGCATTGTGTTGTAAAACTGCACATTTTTAAAGTGGCCTTTTATTGTCCCCAGCACAAGGTGCACCTGTGTAACGATCATGCTGTTTAATCAGTTTTTGGTATGTCACACCTGTCAGGTGGATGGATTATCTTGGCAAAGGAGAAATGCTCACAAACAGGGATATAAACAAATTTATGCACCAAATTTGAGAGAAATACGCTTTTTGTGTGTATGAAACGTTTCAGGGATTTTATTTATTTCAGCTCATGAAACACGAGACCAGCACTTCACATGTTGTGTTTATATTTTTGTTCAGTGTAGATAGGGAACGAAGGCGAAACAGAGGGATAGAGAGGAAACAGAGAGAGCTACTCCTGGTATGCCTTCTCCCTGTACAAGACACTAAAACACAAAATACATGACCAATCAATATGAACATCCACGGTCAGGCCTTCTTGTTGCAGTTGATGCCTGACTGATTGCAGTGGGCACCATTATGTTTAAAAGATTAGGATGTATGGAGAAAAATGGTTTATTAAATTGAAAAGAAACTCCAACAGATGGTGATCATGATGCTCCACGGATTGGATCTTATTACTAACGTTCCGGTCTCACAATCGACCAATCATCAACCTTGATGCAACCTTCGCCATGATGGAACATCAAGAGCTGAGTTCCTTTTCCATTTAGAATCTAGAGAGTCATACAGATGCACAACAAAACAAGATGAACTTGTTATTTTCCATGAATAAGTCAAATAGGGTACCTACATTGGGTTCTTAGAGAGGGCACAATGAGATCAGGGTTTTCAATTAAAATGTCCACTCATTTTCTTTTACAATGTAATAATAATTTGCCCCCTTATGCAGAGCTGACATGACAGACAGACACATGACTATACATTGAGTGTACAAAACATTAGGAACACCTGCTCTTTCCATGACCAGGTGAATCTAGGTGAAAGCTATGATCTCTTATTGATGTCACCTGTTAAATCCACTTCAATCAGTGTAGATCTTGGGTGTCAAACTCTGGCCCGTGGGCCAAATTTGGCCCGCAGGGTAATTATATTTGGCCCGCGAGACAATACCAAATCAATCAATCAAATTTATTTTATATAGCCCTTCGTACATCAGCTGATATCTCAAAGTGCTGTACAGAAACCCAGCCTAAAACCCCAAACAGCAAGCAATGCAGGTGAAGAAGCACGGTGGCTAGGAAAAACTCCCTAGAAAGGCCAAAACCTAGGAAGAAACGTAGAGAGGAACCAGGCTATGTGGGGTGGCCAGTCCTCTTCTGGCTGTGCCGGGTGGAGATTATAACAAAACATGGTCAAGATGTTCAAATGTTCATAAATGACCAGCATGGTCGAATAATAATAAGGCAGAATAGTTGAAACTGGAGCAGCAGCACAGTCAGGTGGACTGGGGACAGCAAGGAGTCATCATGTCAGGTATTCCTGGGGCATGGTCCTAGGGCTCAGGTCCTCCGAGAGAGAGAAAGAAAGAGAGAATTAGAGAGAGCATATGTGGGATGGCCAGTCCTCTTCTGGCTGTGCCGGGTGGAGATTACTACTAGAGCTGGCCCGCCGGTATTATACAGCGCATTCACCACTAATACTACGAATCCCATAATGCTCTGCTGTTTTCGCGCGCCAATCAGGACAGGACCCAGAAACGCTCTCTCCTCTGTGACAGTAGTCATAGCAACATAGACGCTACAACTGTCAGCGAGCTAACCCTTCCCAAAAATGGCGAAAAGAAAGGCAGAAAACAGGAGCTTTCTGGACAAGTGGGAGGCAGAATATCTGTTTACATATGTAAAAGACAAACCTGTTTGTCTTGTTTGTGGAGTCAACGTGGCTGTAAGTAAGGAGTACAACATTAGACGACACTATGAAACGAAACACCATGACAAATACAAGAACCTGGACATGACTCAAAGGAGCCAGAAAGTAGAGGAGATGAAAATAAGTTTGGTTTCACAACAGAATATGTTTAAAAAAGCCACATCACAAAGCGAGGCTGCTGTAAAGGCTAGTTATATAGTGGCAGCAGAGATCGCAAAATCAGCCCGGCCCTTTAATGAGGGAGAGTTCATGAAAAAGTGCATGATGAAGGTTTGTGACCTCGTATGCCCAGAGAAAAAACAAGCATTTTCAAACGTGAGCCTGAGCAGGAACACAGTAGCTGATCGCACATGTGTTCTTGCCACCAATCTGTATGACCAGCTGATGGAAAAGGGAAAAGATTTTGTTGCGTTCTCCCTCGCTGTGGATGAGAGCTGCGACGCATCTGATACTGCTCAGCTGTCAGTCTTCATCCGTGGAGTGGACTCAAATCTGTGTGTTACGGAGGAGCTATTAGGATTCAAATCAATGCATGACCACAGGAAAGGAAATCTTTGAGGAGGTTTCCAAATGTGTAACTGAAATAAAGCTGCCGTGGGATAAACTCGTTGGATTAACGACAGATGGTGCGCCAGCGATGTGCGGTAAAAAGAGTGGACTGGTGGGCATGGTTCGGGAGAAGATGCGGGAAGAGAACTGTGCAGGTGAGCTAACTGTTTACCACTGTATCATACATCAGGAAGCACTGTGTGCCAAAGCCCTAAAGATGGAACATGTAATGACCACAGTAACACAGGTAGTTAACTTTATAAGAGCCAAAGGTCTAAATCACCGCCAGTTTAAATCTTTTCTGGAGGAGTGTGGTTCGGAATACGCAGACGTGCCGTATCACACAGAGGTGAGATGGCTAAGCAGAGGAAAAGTACTGAACAGATGTTTCGAGCTGCGTGAGGAAATATGTCAATTCCTGGAAACCAAAGGGAAGGATACAGCAGAGCTCCGGGAGCAAAAGTTCCTGTGTGAGCTGGCCTTTCTCTGTGACATCTCGAGCCATCTCGATGCGCTGAACCTGCAGCTTCAGGGGCGGGGGCGCATCATCACAGACTTGTACGCTGCAGTGAGGGCCTTCAAAACTAAACTGTGCCTGTGGGAGAATCAGATGCTGCAAGGAAACCCTTGCCATTTTCCCTGCTGCCAATCCATAAAAGCGCAGATCTCTACCGCCGTGTTCCCATGCGCACAGTTTGCTGAAAAACTCAGTGTTCTCGCAGCTGAGTTTAGCCGGCGATTTGCCGACTTCGATGCCCAGAAATGCAAGTTTGAACTGCTTCATAATCCCTTCACAGTTGATGTGGAAAATGCACCAACCAACATCCAAATGGAGCTGATTGAACTCCAGTGCAACGACACGCTGAAGTCAAAGTATGATGCTGTGGGCGCGCACAGTTTCCACGGTTCATCCCTGACACAATGCCTCAGCTCCGCACCCAAGCTGCTCAGATGCTCTCCATGTTCGGCAGCACTTATCTATGCGAGCAACTTTTCTCCTCGATGAAGATGACCAAAACAACTCACAGGAGACGTCTGACTGATGAACATCTTCGCTCGATACTGAGGATTTCTTCAGCTCAGAGCTTGAGCCCAGACATTGATGAACTAGCATCCAAGAAGAGATGCCAGGTATCTGGCTTGGGCACATCAGATTAGACCAGTGTGCAATAATTAACGTTTTCTTTATGCACTTTTTCTTGCTACAAGGCATGGGCTTGAATGGTTGATTGATTTATTATCATTTTATTTGTAAAATTATTAGCCAGTGGAAAAAGTTTATTTTGGTATTTAAATCAGAAGGCTGCAAATAGAAAAGAGGCATACAATTTTTATTTAAATTTTATTTATTTAATAAATTAATGCCATTGATGTGTTTTTTCATTTGAAATTCGATTTTGCATGTCTCCACTATTAAATTATATATTGTATGGTAATAAGCGATGCTTGTTCCATATTCAATGTTAAAGCAAAACTTGTTTGGGTCCATATTAAAAGGTTAATTTGTTCAATGTTGGCCCGTGACTTTGTTCAGGTTTTACATTTTGCCCCACTGGGTATTTGAGTTTGACACCCCTGGTGTAGATGAAGGGGAGGATGCAGGTTAAATAAATATTTCCAAGCCTTGAGACAATTGAGAAATACATGTGTGCCATTCAGAGGGTGAATGGGCAAGGCACATTTAAAACGAGGCATGGTAGTGGGTGCCAGGCACACCGGTTTGAATGTGTCAAGAACTGCAACGCTGCTGGGTTTTTCCACACTCAACAGTTTCCCTTGTGTATCAAGAATGGTTCAACACCCAAAGGACATCCAGCCAGTTGACACAACTGTGGGAAACATTGGAGTCAACATAAGCGAGCATCCCTGTGGAACACTTTCGACACCTTGTAAAGTCCATGCCCCAATAAATTGAGGCTGTTCTGAGGCCAAAAGGGAGTGCAATTTAATATTAGGAAGGTGTTCCTAATGTTTTACGCTCACTGTATTTCCATGTAGTGTTTTTCTTGTCTTGACCTTTTTTGTTAATCTTTAATCAGTGTGCTCTATAAAGTGCTGTTTTAGTCCATTGTTCAGCTACAGTAATAGCCCTGCAATGTGAATGTTCCTATTAGCATGTTAATAGTCTGACTTTCTGTGTTTTGCATTTAAAGACATGCATTTCCAATCACATGTTAATGTGGCAATAGCTCTATTTATTTGATCAGAAATGATTTGGGGGTAATGAACAACAGATATGGTAAACCAGCTTTTAGCTTGAAGCTAATCTATGGCAACTCCTGATGAACGTAATAGCTTTGGACTGTCATGAATGCATGCATTGACTGAAGCATTCATATCCAATGCAAATCAAAATGCAATATACTGAAATGTAGTTTGGACTATATGCACACCTATAAGAAGTCAATAGTACTTTCAATATTTGCATGGGGAACAAATTGACTTCACTAACATTTTTCTTGAAACGCTAAAGTTTTCCAAAGGTAACGCTTATAGGACAGCTCCTCCGTGGTCTGTGTAGAAGAGTAGGGGGTTGATCATGAGGGGCCTATCCACCCTGATTAGAGTGTTGATGATTCGGTCGTTACTACTCACCTTTGTATTGTGTTGTAGAGTAGAGCCATTCCGATGCCTTCCTGCCGTATGGTGTGTGTCTGTGTGTGTGTGTGTGGGGGGGGGGGGGGGGGGGGGGGGGTGTTGGTTTACCCCAGGACTCAATTACTTGATTAGATAAAGCCATATGTACTGTATGGTTGGAGAAATGTGTAAAATCTTCTGTGTTATATCTACAGTATCTCATCCCCATACAGTACCTGTTCAGGAGATTCACTGAGAGAGTGTCTCTTTTGAATGACCGTTGTCTCCTTAGCCTCGAACAAGAAACAACATTTGGTAGGCATGGCAATGCAAAGCCACTTGACATAAGTTGACATTGGTGATCAAAATATATTGTTATTCCATTGTTATATTACAATGTTACGTCAAAGTGTTGACTAGAGGAAGAGAGAGAGAGAGAGAGAGAGAGAATCCAATTTTGATAAACTATTGGGTGAAATACCACAATGTGAAATCACAGCAGCAAGATTTGTGACCTGTTGCCAGAAGAAAAGGGCAACCAGTGAAGAATAAACAACATTGTAAATACAACCCATATTTATGCTTATTTATTTTCACTACAACACTGTACATAGACATATTATACATGTCTTTATTCTTTTGGAACTTTTGTGAGTGTAATGTTTACTGTTAAATTTGTATTGGTTATTTAACTTTTGTTTATTATCTATTTCACTTGGTTTGGCAATGTAAACATATGTTTCCCATGCCAATAAAGCCCTTTGAATTGGAATTGAAATTGAAGAGATAGAGAGAGAGAGAGAGAGAGAGAGAGAGAGAGATAGAGAGAGAGAGAGAGAGAGAGAGAGAGAGAGAGAGCTGAGCTGCCTGGTGTTCCGGGGCTTGCTGACCTAGCAGGGGGAGATAAGGTGTCTTTGAGGAATGTAAAGACGAACCATATGGACACACTCACTCGGCAGGCAGCCCTAAATCACCACTGCAGTCAGTGGATTAGTCTTTTAGCACCCCTACTCAAACTAAGCTCATTACCTGTGTGTCACTTCACTGTTCCCCATGGGGTTAAACTGTAGTGTGTGTTTGCATGCATGTGGGTGAGGAGAGAGGGTCACCTTTTAGGATGGATAGAATGGGAAACAGCAGGAAAGCGATTTGGGGGCTCTGTCACCCTCTGTACCTATAGCAGCATACTGGAATAGTTTTGGGTGTACGCGTCTGAGTTTGTTTCACAAACAGTTGACCAATTCACGGTAAAGGTCTACACCTGTTGTATTTGTTATTCTACTTTTATTTAAATAGGCAAGTCCAATTCTTATTTACAATGACGGCCTAGGAACAGTGGGTTAACTTGTTCAGGGGCAGAACAACAGATTCTTACCTTGTCAGCTCCGGGATTCATTCTAGCAACATTTCGGTTACTGGCTCAACGTTCTAACCACTAGGCTACCTGCCGCCGCAGGTAGCCTAGTGTATTCGGCGCATGTGACAAATAAAATGCCATTTGATTTGATAAGTGAGACACACTTGAAGTTTTTCCACATTTTCTAAAGCCTCATCCTATATGTAATGTGCTTATTTCTAATATGTTCAGGAAAATCACCACAACGTCAACACAGACAGAGCAAGCAGACACAGAGGAGAAAACGGCAGGAATGAATTTCTTACAGAGAATAACATGCCACTGTTACATGATGACAAACTAATGAAATTTACAAGTTGATACATAAAAAAAAAACAGTGGAAGAGGTATTGCAGCAACACAGCACAAGGCAACATCCATCTCTTGTATTTGTGTAAGGAGATCCAATCTGCATGTGAATGACTTTGTACACCACTCACTCACTCACTCACTCACTCACTCACTCACTCAATTCTTGGGGTAGTCTCTAGTATCACTCCAGAATGATCTGGTATATTTGGCTGGGAACAAACACAAAAATACAATGTGTGTGTGTGTGTGTGTGTGTGTGTGTGTGTGTGTGTGTGTGTGTGTGTGTGTGTGTGTGTGTGTGTGTGTGTGTGTGTGTGTGTGTGTGTGTGTGTGTGTGTGTGTGTGTGTGTGTGTGTGTGTGTGTGTGTGTGTGTGAGTGAGTGAGATAAAGAGAGAGATAAAGAAAGAGAGAGAGAGAGAAAGACAGACTGACAGTGAGAGAACTACAGACATCATGGATCACACTTATGTACTGTCATGGTAACAACTGATCTGCGTGGCTATGGGGTTGGACTAAGGACAGTGTGCGTGTGTCCTTCGTGGCATCTCTCTGTAATAGAACGGATGTGGGCACATCCTGGAAAAGCTTTGTACAGAGCCGCAGGGTTTGGGTCAGTCAGTCAGAAAGCAAACACTTATTATTCTCTCTATAGAAAATATTGGTTTTTTTTTGTGCTTTGATTATTGGTTATTGCTAATCCATATTTGCCACTGCATTTAGCTCAGCATAAAACATGTTGTTTTGCACTCATATCACTGAGGAGAAAAGTAGTACCATTATTTAAACAGGTAAGTCAATTGAGAACCAATTTTGCCTCAGTAAGTGGTGTATTTTTTCTACCATTTAATTCTTTGTTGCAGAACCGTGTGTTGCTCTACTGTGATGTACAAACAGACACAGAGGATGACATTGACAGAGAACATCTGTTCATAGATGAAGACTTTATATTATCTATTCGCCTGTTCATCCACTTACTCCTTTATTCACTTCCTCATTTATCCTACAATACCTTCTAACATGGAGGACTTGGAAACCATGGAAACCTGCAACCATAACTGTTCTAGGTTCGCAACAGATTTCGGTCAGCTTCTCAACGTCTCCTTTATGTTACTTCTGTCCGTTGCAATAACGTTGTGTAACACGGTCAGTCTTACCATCTTCCTGGGCTCCCACCGTTTCCGGACCCCCCAGGGGTACCTGTAGGCCTCTCGGGCTACAGAGGACCTAGCAGTGTCGGTACTGCTCATCCCCTACTCCATCCACACAGAGATACAGGCCCCACTGATAGGAAGAGAAGGTGTGTAGGTCTACTAACATTCTGATTATATGGGGGTACTGCTCATCCCCTACTCCATCCACACAGAGATACAAGCCCCACTGATAGGAAGAGAAGGTGTGTAGGTCTACTAACATTCTGATTATATGGGGGTACTGCTCATCCCCTACTCCATCCACACAGAGATACAGGCCCCACTGATAGGAAGAGAAGGTGTGTAGGTCTACTAACATTCTGATTATATGGGGGTACTGCTCATCCCCTACTCCATCCACACAGAGATACAGGCCCCACTGACGGGAAGAGAAGGTGTGTAGGTCTACTAACATTCTGATTATATGGGGGTACTGCTCATCCCCTACTCCATCCACACAGAGATACAGGCCCCACTGATGGGAAGAGAAGGTGTGTAGGTCTACTAACATTCTGATTATATGGGGGTACTGCTCATCCCCTACTCCATCCACACAGAGATACAGGCCCCACTGATAGGAAGAGAAGGTGTGTAGGTCTACTCTGATGTACTATTGGTCCAACATGCCGATGTTCTATTAACCAGTCTGATGTTCTTTTCTTCATTTGTTCTATCATTCTGTGATCCCTGGCTGGTTCCCGTCCACAGAACCACAGCCACAGGGGTTTGGTCCCTGTTTCCTGATAGGACCCATATTCGCTGGGTGTACGTTAGTTTCAGTGACCACCATCTTCCTGCTGTCAGTGGAGAGGGGTATAAAGGTGCTGAAACCCCTGCATAGGAACCTGGTGGTGACCAGAGAGAGGACTCTGTGGCTGATCGCCCTCTTCTGGCTGTTCTGCTTCCTTCTGCCTGTCTCCCCTCTGATAATATCAGTCTGGAATACAATCTCTGCAGCAAGATGTGTAACTATGCCCTCTCGCCAGGAGGGAGGCAATATTATCAAGAACAGGTTAGTACAGGAGGCTGAGTTGGATTTGTCTTCTGTTTGTTTGTCTGCTTGCTCTCTCTCTCTCTCTATCTCCCCCTCTCTCCCTCCCTCCAATTCAATTCAATTCAAGGGGCTTTATAGGCATGGGAAACATATGTTCACATTGCCAAAACAATAAACAATAAAAATGAACAGTAAACATAACACTCCAAAAGAATAAAAACATTACAAATGTCATATTATGTCTATATACAGTGTTGCAACGATGTACAAATGGTTAAGGTACAAAAGGGAAAATAAATAAACATAAATATGGGTTGTATTTACAATGGTGTTTGTCCATCGCTGGTTACCCTTAACTTGTGGCAACAGTACACAAATATTGCTGCTGTGATGGCACACTGTGATATTTCACCCAGTAGACATGGGAGTTTATCAAAATTGGGTTTGTTTTTCAAATTCTTTGTGGATCTTTGTAATCTGAGGGAAATATGTGTCTCTAATATGGTCATACATTTGGCAGGAGGTTAGGAAGTGCAGCTCAGTTTCCACCTCATTTTGTGGGCAGTGTGCACATAGCCTGTCTTATCTTGAAAGCCAGGTCTGCCTCCAGTTGCTATGCTCACTGAGTCTGTACATGTTCAAAGCTTTCCTTAAGTTTGGGTCAGTCACACTGGTCAGGTATTCTGCCACTGTGTACTGTCTGTTTAGGGCCAAATAGTATTCTAGTTTGCTAATTTTTTTGGTAATTCTTTCCAATGTGTCAAGTAATTATCTTTTTGTTTTCTCATGGTTTGGTTGGGTCTAATTGTGTTGCTGTCCTGTGGCTCTGTGGGGTATGTTTGTGAACAGAGCCCCAGGACCAGCTTGCTTTGGGGACTCTTCTCCAGGTTAATTTCTCTGTAGGTGATGGCTTTGTTATGGAAGGTTTGGGAATTGCTTCCTTTTAGGTCGTTGTAGAATTTAACGTCTCTTTTCTGGATTTTGGTCGTTAGCGGGTATCGGCCTAATTATGCTCTGCATGCATTATTTGGTGTTTTACGTTGTACACAGAGGATATTTTTGCATAATTCTGCATGCAGAGTCTCAATTTGGTGTTTGTCCCATTTTGTGAATTCTTGTTTGGTGAGCGGACCCCAGACCTCACAACCATATAGGGCAATGGGTTCTACAGAGACGCTACCTCTGGTAAGACAAGGGGAGGGTGTGTGTGTCTATTTGTCAATAACAGCTGGTGCGCGATGTCTAATATTAAAGAAGGCTCGAGGTATTGCTCGCTTGAGGTAGAGTACCTTATGATAAGCTGTAGATTACACTATCTACCAAGAGAGTTCTCATCTATATAATTCGTAGCCGTCTATTTACCACCACAGAACCAATGCTGGCACTAAAACCACTCTCAACCAACTCTATAAGGCCATACGCAAAGAAGACAATGCTCACCCAGAAGCGGCGATCCTAGTGGCCAGGGACTTTAATGCAGGCAAACTTAAATCAGTTTTACCAAATATATACCAGCATGTCACATGTGCAACCAGAGAAACAAAATCCTAGATCATCTTTACTCCACAAACAGAGATGCATACAAAGCTCTCCCTCGCCCTCCATTTGGCAAATCTGACCATAATTCTATCCTCCCGATTCCTGATTACAAGCAAAAGCTAAAGCTGAAAATACCAGTAACTCGCTCAATACGGAAGTGGTCAGATGACGCAGATGCTAAACTACAGGACTGTTTTGCTAGCACAGACTGGAATATGTTGCGGGATTCATCCAATGGCATTGAGGAGTACTCCACCTCAGTCATCGGCTTCATCAATAAGTGCATCGACGACGTCATCCCCACAGTGACTGTATGTACATATCCCAACCAGAAGCCATGGAAGACAGGCAACAACCCCATCGAGCTAAAGGCTAGAGCTGCCGCTTTTAAGGAGTGGGAGACTAATCCAGACGCTAAAAAGAAGTCCCGCTATGCCCTCAGACGAACCATCAAACAAGCAAAGCGTCAATACAGGATTAAGATTGAATCCTACTACACCGGCTCTGACGCTCGTCGGATGTGGCAGGGCTTGAAAACTATAACGGACTACAAAGGGAAACCCAGACGTGAGCTGCCCAGTGAAGCGAGCCTACCAGACGAGCTAAATGCCTTTTATGCTCGCTCCGAGGCAAGCAACACTGAAGTATGCACGAGAGCACCAGCTGTTCTGGATGACTGTGTGATAACGCTCTCGTAAGCCGATGTGAACAAAACCTTCAAAACAGGTCAACATTCACAAAGCCGCTGGGCCAGACAGATTACCAGGACGTGTACTCAAAGCATGCACGGACCAACGGTCAAGTGTCTTCACTGATATTTTCAACCTTTCCCTGACCGAGTCTAATAACTACATGTTTCAAGCAGACCACCGTAGTTCTTGTGCCCAAGGAAGCAAAGGTAACCTGCCTAAATGATTATCGCCCCGTGGCACTCACGTCAGTAGCCATAAAGTGCTTTGAAAGGCTGGTCATGGCTCACATCAACAGCATCCTCCAGGACACCCTAGACCACCTCCAATTCGCATACGACCCCAACAGATTCACAGATGACGCAATCTCAATCACGCTCCACACTGCCCTTTCTCACCTGGACAAAAGGAACACCTATGCGAGAATGCTGTTCAATGATTACAGCTCAGCGTTCAACACCATAGTGACCTCAAAGCTCATCACTAAGCTAAGGACTCTGGGTCTAAACACTTCCCTCTGCAACTGGATCCTGGACTTCCTGACGAGCCGCCCCCAGGTGGTAAGAGTAGGCAACAACACATCTGCCACGCTGATCCTTAACCCCTGGGACCCTCAGGGGTGTGTACTTAGTCCCCTCCTGTATTCCCTGTTCACCCACAACTGCGTGGCCAAACACAACTCCAACACCATCATTAAGTTTGCAGACGACACAACAGTGGTAGGCCCGATCACAGACAACAATGAGATGGCCTATAGGGAGGAGGTCAGAGAACAGGCCATGTGGTGACAGGACAAGGAGCTGATCGTGGACAACAGGAAAAGGTGGGCCGAACACGCCCCCATTAAATGCGGGCTGAACAGGGTCCCATTAACATCGATGGGGCTGTAGTGGAGCGGGTCGAGAGTTTTAAGTTCCTTGGTGCCCACATCACCAACGAACTATCATGGTTCAATCATACCAAGACAGTCGTGAAGAGGGCACGACAAAACCTTTTACCCCTCAGGAGACTGAAAAGATTTGGCATGTGTCCCCAGATCCTCACAAGGCTCAACAACTGCACCATCGAGAGCATCCTGACCGGTTGAATCACCGCCTGGTATGGCAACTGTTCGGCATCTGACCGTAAGGTGCTACAGAGGGTAGTGCAAACGGCCCAGTACATCACTGGGGCCAAGCTCCCTGCCATCCAGGGCCTATGCAATAGGCAGTGTCAGAGGAAAGCCCATAAAATTGTCAGAAACTCCAGTCACCACGTTATAGATTGTTTTCTCTGCTCCCGCCCGGTACCCGAGCGTCAAGTCTAAGACCAAAAGGCTCCTCAACAGCTTCTACCCCCAGGCCATAAGACTGCTGAACAATTCATAAAAATCGCCATGGCTTTAGAAGCTTCTGTTAGGATAATTAACATAATTTGAGTCAACTGGAGGTGTACCTGTGGATGTATTTCAAGGCCTACCTTCAAACTCAGTACCTCTTTGCTTGACATCATGGGAAAATCAAAAGAAATCAGCCAAGTTCTCAGAAAACAATTGTAGACCTCCATAAGTCTGGTTCATCCTTGGGAGCAATTTCCAAACGCCTGAAGGTACCACGTTCATCTGTACAAACAATAGTATGCAAGTATAAACACCATGGGACCATGCAGCCGTCATACCGCTCAGGAAGGAGACGTGTTCTGTCTCCGAGAGATGAACGTACTTTGGTGCGAAAAGTGCAAATCAATCCCAGAACAACAGCAAATGACCTTGTGAAGATGCTGGAAGAAACAGGTACAAAAGTATCTATATCTACAGTAAAATGAGTCCTATATCGACATAACCTGAAAGGCCACCCAGCAGGAAGAAGCCACTGCTCCAAAACCGCCATTAAAAAGCCAGACTACGATTTGCAACTGCACATGGGGACAAAGATCGTACTTTTTGGAGAAATGTCCTCTGGTCTGATGAAAGAAAAATAGAACTGTTTGGCCATAATGACCATCATTATGTTTGGAGGAAAAAGGGGGATGCTTGCAAGCCGAAGAACACCATCCCAACCGTGAAGCATGGGGGTGGCAGCATCATGTTGTGGGGGTGCTTTGCTGCAGGAGGGATTGGTGCACTTCACAAAATAGATTGCATCATGAGGAAGGAAATGTATGTGCATATATTGAAGAAAAATCTCAAGAAGTTAAAACTGGGTTGTAGTAAATGGGTCTTCCAAATGGACAGTGACCCCAAGCATACTTCCAAAGTTGTGTCAAAACGGCTTAAGGACAACAAAGTCAAGGTACTGGAATGGCCATCACAAAGCCCTGACCTCAATCCTCTAGAAAATTTGTGGGCAGAACTGAAAAAAGCATGTGTGAGCAAGGAGGTCTACAAACCTGACTCAGTTACACCAGCTCTGTCAGGAGGAATGGACCAAATTCACCCAACTTATTGTGGGGAGCTTGTGGAAGGCTACCCAAAACGTTTGACCCAAGTTAAACAATTTAAAGGCAATGCTACCAAATACTCATTGAGTGTATGTAAACCTCTGATCCACTGGGAATGTGATGAAATAATTAAAAGCTGAAATAAATCATTCTTTCTGACATTTCACATTCTTAAAATAAAGTGTTGATCCCAACTGACCTAAAACAGGGAATTTTTACTAGGATTAAATGTCAGGAATTGTGAAAAAATGAGTTTAAATGTATTTGGCTAAGGTGTATGTAAACTTCCCACTTCAACTGTATGTATAGTTTTTTATTTGCTCCTGTGCAATGGTGTCTAAATGGAATTTGTATTTGTGGTCCTGTCGACTGGACCTTATTTTGGAACTTACTGAGATTTACTGTCAGGGTTCAGGTAGGTATAGGTATAGGTATAGGATATAGGTAGCACACAGGAGGAATATTTCTCTGTTAAAATAATTTCCTTTTGAATTTCTAGCCAAGTGTTAAATATTCCTGTTTTGATTAATTTAATGGAGTGAGTTAGGTCTGCTCTATACCAAATTAGCATACCCCTTGAGTTCCTTCCCTGTTTCACACCTGGTAGTCTCTCTCTCTCTCTCTCTGTCTCTCAGTGAAATGACTGGGGAGATGATGCGAAACAAACTGATGCCAGCTGGTCCTGTCTATTTTAATTAAACCTCTTCCAGTCAAGTCTAATATACTGGGAACGACTTTATGTAACAGGTGCTTCAGATTCACTGCTTTTCTCTCTCTCTCTTTCTGTCTCTCTCACACACACACTCTCTTTTTTGTATAAAAATGTATTATCCTAACTTTGCAGACCAGACTTGCCTCGTATATTAATATGTATTTTAGTATCTCACCCTCTCTCTCTCCCTTCTCTGCTCCAGAGCACCACTGGGTGAGGGTGGAGGGTGATGCTTCTCTTTCCTACTTTCAATATCTCTCTCCTGAGGGCCACCTCAGTCACCAACCTGGTCACCTTCTCCGCTGTCCGCAGCTTCTACCACGCCAGGAAGCAAGTGCTTACTAAAGCTCAACACACACACACACACGGGTCCACTACAGTGCACGGGACCACCGGTTCCGTCAGAGGGTGCAGGAGCTGTTCCTGGGGAAAGTGGGGAGCAGGATGCGGGTACAGGGGGGTGCAGAGCCGGGTCGGACCCCTGCAGTGGCTCATTGGGGTCGAGGCAGGTCGGGACGCTGTGTGGGAATCATCAGCAATGTCTTGACCCCTGACTTTACACGGACATAAATACGCACCCCAGAGATCACCATCAGACATGAGGTGACCACGGTCACCAGTCTTAGGAGGACAGAAGACAGGTCACCTATTTGTTCTAAAAAATATATATCATTTAAAAACAGTTCATCTAAAAAAAATGAAGTAGAGAAGTCGCCATAGCAGTTGGCTAGCCAACCGACGTGCAGTGAAAGTCCTAAGAAGAAGAAATATAAGGTCTAAAATATGTAAAATATTTCAGGCAGATGTATGTCCAAAATAAGGTTGGGCGCTGTATGATAGTGATCAGGGATGTTTTGTGCTTAGAAACTCAACGTTTCGGCTCTAGTGCAACTACACAAAAAAAGATGCTATCTAGAACCTAAAAGTGGTCTTACGGCTGTCCCCATAGGAGAACCCTTTGAAGAACCCTTTTAGTTCCAACTAGAACCTTTTCGGATTCCATGTAGGGTTCCCAAAAGGGTTAGAGCTGGAACCCAAAAAATATTCTTGCTGGAACCAAAAATGGGTCTCCTATGGGGACAGCCGAAGAACCCCTTTGGAACCCTTTTTCTAAGAGTGTAGACTGCTTGGTTTTATCATGAGCAATGTCTATGGTTTGTATATAGTATATAATATGATACAAATCAAATTGTATTTGTCACATCCGCCGAATACCACAGGTGTAGACCTTACCGTGAAATGCTTATTTACAAGCCCTTAACCAACAATGCAGTTTTAAGAAAATAGAGTTAAGAAAATATTTACTAAATAAACTCAAGTTTAAAAAAGTAGCACAATAAAATAACAATATTGAGGCTAAATACAGGGGGTACCGGTACTGAGTCAATGTGCAAGGGGACAGGTTAGTCGAGGTAATTGAGGTAATTTGAACAATTAAAGGAGAGCCCACACTCTAGGAGCTCAGATGCAATAATTGAATTACCTAATATCCAACGTTTCAACAGACAAGCTGTCTTCATCAGGGTATAATGACAAACACTGCGGAGCGACTCGTTTATAAAGTGTTAAAATACACACACAGGTGTCTGGAATCATGGCCGGGTGTGGCCTGATGTCATTGGTTAATTCTCATATATTAAAATAGCATACAAAAAAACATAAATGGTTAACATCTGATCATAGATACATTTGGCTACATAGGCCTACAAACATTTACAATGGCAAATCACAATAATCACAAGAAAGGCTTCAGATCAAAGTCTACGTTGAGACCAAAGGGAGCAAGGGTCTTTAAATGTAGGTAATTTGTACATGTAGGTAGGGGTTAAGTGACTATACATAGATAATAAACAGACGGTAGCAGCAGTGGAAAAACAAAGGGGAATCAATGCAAAGAGTCCAGGTGGCCATTTTGTTAATTGTTCAGCAGTCTTATGGCTTGGGGGTAGAAGCTGTTGAGGAGCCTTTTGGACCTCTGTGGTAGCAGAGAAAACAGTCTTTGACTTGGGTGACTGGAGTCTTTTACAATTTTTTTAGCCTTCCTTTGACACCGCCTAGTATATAGGTCATGGATGGCAAGAAGCTTGGCCTCAGTGATGTAGTGGGCTGTACGCATTACCCTCTGTAGTGCCTTACGGTCGGATGCCGAGCAGTTGCCATACCAGGCGGTGATGCAACTGGGCTGAATGTTCTCAATGGTGCAATTGTAACACTTTTTGAGGATCTGGGGACGCATGCCAAATCTTTTCAGTCTCCTGAGGGGGAATAGGCGTTGTCGTGCCCTCTTCACGACTGTCTTGGTGTGTTTGGACCATGATAGTTTGTTGGTGATGTGGACACCAAGGAACTTGAAGCTCTCGACCTGCTCCATACAGATAAGATAGAACTGAATTCTAACTTGATGCTTTCACAAAGCAATGTAAACTCAATGAACTGCTATTTCCTTGTACGGTAACGTTCAGAATGTTGTAACTGTGTGAGTGTTGATTCAATGTACATTCAAATGAGTCATTGGCTGTGGAAGAAATGACATATTGAGCACATCATAACAACCAATTTCAGGTGGGAGGGAAGTTCCTCTTGTCTCTATCTCCTCTGGTAATCATTTGTCTGGTCAGATGAGAGATGGACTGATGCCAGCTGTCCTGTTTATTTTAGTATACAACTCAGCCAGCCTGATAGGTAGCATCTAATAGTTTGTGAATTCACTTGAATAACAGAAGCTTGTAAGTCAGCCTTGCCTTTTTATTCGTTGCATCTTCTCTCTCTCTCTCTCTCTCTCTCTCTCTCTCTCTCTCTCTCTCTCTCTCTCTCTCTCTCTCTCTCTCTCTCTCTCTCGCTCTCAATTCAATTTAATTTCATGTTTAAACATTGTATTACAATGTATATTACTGCCTTAATTTTTGCTGCACCCCAGGAAGAGTAGCAGCTGCCTTGGCAGAACCTAATGGGGATCCATAATAAATACAAATACAAAATCAAAGAGCTTTATTGGCATTGGAAACATGGTTACATTGCCAAAGTAAGTGAAATAGGTAATACATACAAGTGAAATAAACAATCAGAAATGAACAGTAAATATTACACTCTCAAAATAATAGAGACATGTCAAATGTAATATTATGGCTCTGTACAGTGTTGTGAAAATGTGGAGACGTTCTCTCTCTGTCTCTCTCTCTCTCTCTCTCTTGCTGTCTTACAATCACTCTCTTTCACCTATTTCTCTCTTTATTTCTTGCAAAAAACGTAATTACTTTGGCTATGCTGAACAGCTTTGACTAGTGCCTAGTGTGTGTGTGTGAGCGTGTGCGAGCATGTGTATCCTATACATGTGTCCATTCCAGGTTTTGCTTTGGTTATTGCTCCAGGGTAAAGTTCCCGCTATAACACATAGATTTAACTAAATCAAAATGTATTCTAGCATTTCAATAGGATTGCGGACAAGGCCTCATGCTTCAGCAGCTTGTTACACCTTGATGTGGATTCATTGATTGTTTTGATGCCAAGGAAAAACACCGCCCAAGGAGGAAAGGAGATACACCCTCTCAGGTCTTTGTCCAGTTCTTCTGGCAAAAGAGACTATCTCAACAAGACTTCTGAAGAATCACAGCACCCCATGACGAGCCTGGTTAACACTCGACCCACGCAACTACACAGCGAGCTGAAGACTTGGAGAGCTGGTGTCAGACAGAATACCCCACGGCAACTTATTTGACAAATATTGTATTACATAACATGCCTATGGATGTTGCTAAAGACCAAGATAAATACATCATTTTCCATGTCTTATGTTGTTTGGTTCAGAGGTCACCCGACCTGACCTGGTCTCACATGGGTCTTGCCTTGAGCCTTGATATGGGTAGGTTATACAGCCCAAACACATTCACTTCTGCTTTCTGGAGATCTACAGTAACTGAATATAAGAAAAATGATTACTAAGGGCCAGATTCCTAATGGGGGTCAAGTGATATCCATCTGAGGCTGGAGGTTATCTTGACAAGAAGACCACTAACTCCACTTCAAAGTATCTTGATCCATATCTGGGATGCTGTGATGCTGGGAGTGCATGCAGGACATATGCAGCAGGATGTAATGCCGTGTAATGGGGTTCGACAGCAACACAGCAACAGAGAAATATAGCAACAGAGAAACAGAGCAACAGAGAAACAGCAACAGAGCAACAGAGCAAAAGAGAAACATAGCAACAGAGAAACAGCAACACAGCAACAGAGCAACAGAGCAAAAGAGAAACATAGCAACAGAGAAACAGCAACACAGCAACAGAGCAACACAGCAACAGAGCAACAGAGCAACAGAGCAACACAGCAACAGAGCAGCACAGCAACAGAGCAACACAGCAACAGAGCAACACAGCAACACAGCAACAGAGCAACACAGCAACACATCACCAAATAAACACAGCAAAAGAGCAACACAGCAACACAGAAACAGAGCAACACAGCAACACAGCAACACAGAAACAGAGAAAAATCATCATATCATATTTGTTTTAAGTTCTTGGAAGTGGAAATGACATAGATTAATATGCATCATCATTATTCAGCTTCGCAGAATTTATGAATGTCTAAGAGGGTTAGAATTCTGTTTGCCTGTGTTTCGTCATCAATCATTTTAAAGTCTAATTACAGAGAGAACAGGGAGAAAGGAGAGGCCACTTCACATTATTTAGAGATACACTCGTGCCCGGAATATAGAGCTCTGTAAAGGGTCTCCATCTATTGGCCAATTGTGTAACTGAATTGAAGTGGGCGTTTTCTGCCATTGAACCACAAGAGGGCGATAGAAGGCTAGTTATGTGACGTCTCAGGCCAGCGGTTGGCCAGGAACATAATCAATCACAAACGGGAAATGAATTCAAACCGAGTATAACACAGATTCATAGTATAATATACATCTAAATTATTGTATTAAGTTGATCTGATTCCTTTAACTTGGTGAGTGTTTATTACCTGAGACCTTTCTAGACAACCCAGACAACATACAGGGAGCAGCCTTCTTACAATGGCTCATGATACCTCACACACACACACACACACACACACACACACACACACACACACACACACACACACACACACACACACACACACACACACACACACACACACACACACACACACACACAGTCACACACAGAAAGTACTGAATGCGAATGATGAGGCACTGTGGAATGTTTATGTTGTGCCTTGCCCTAACATTAAAAGATCAACATTGTGCAATGCTGACCAACAGACTTCAAACAGCAGACAGACTGAATGTTATGACCCTTCCCCTGACGACAGTAGACCTACACCTATCTCTCCTGACGACAGTAGGCCTACCACACCTATCTCCCCTGACGACAGTAGTTCTACCACACCTATCTCCCCTGACGACAGTAGACCTACACCTATCTCCACCTGACGACAGTAGTCCTACCACACCTATCTACCCTGACGACAGTAGTCCTACCACACCTATCTCCACCGGACGACAGTAGTCCTACCACACCTATCTACCCTGACGACAGTAGTCCTACCACACCTATCTCCACCGGACGACAGTAGTCCTACCACACCTATCTACCCTGACAACAGTAGTCCTACCACACCTATCTCCCCTGATGACAGTAGGCCTACACCTATCTCGCCTGATGACAGTAGGTCTACCACACCTATCTCCCCTGAAGACAGTAGGCCTACCACACCTATCTCCCCTGACGACAGTAGTCCTACCACACCTATCTCCCCTGACGACAGTAGTCCTACCACACCTATCTCCACCGGACGACAGTAGTCCTACCACACCTATCTACCCTGACGACAGTAGTCCTACCACACCTATCTCCACCGGACGACAGTAGTCCTACCACACCTATCTACCCTGACAACAGTAGTCCTACCACACCTATCTCCCCTGATGACAGTAGGCCTACACCTATCTCGCCTGATGACAGTAGGTCTACCACACCTATCTCCCCTGAAGACAGTAGGCCTACCACACCTTTCTCCCCTGACGACAGTAGTCCTACCACACCTATCTCCCCTGACGACAGTAGGGCTACCACACCTATCTCCCCTGACGACAGTAGGGCTACCACACCTATCTCCCCTGACGACAGTAGGGCTACCACACCTATCTCCCCTAACGACAGTAGTCCTACCACACCTATCTCCCCTAACGACAGTAGTGCTACCACACCTATCTCCCCTAACGACAGTAGGGCTACCACACCTATCTGACTGAGTCACATACTGTACAACCACAAACTAAACATTGCTGTTTTTACTGAGTAATATAAAAACAAACATGCATCCACAGTTCCTTCAGAAAGTATTCATACCCCTTGACTTATTCCACATTTTGTTGTGTTACAGCCTGAATTCAAAATGATAAAAAAAATAAAACTCACACATCTAGCCTGAATACCCCTTAATGACAAAGTGAAAACATGTTTTTAGAAATGTTTGCAAATAATACAAAATGTAATACAGAAATATGTAATTTATGACTGAGGGACCTTACAGATAATTGTAACACAACAAAATGTGTAAAAAGTCAATGTGACTGTATGAATACTTTGTAAAGGCACTGTACGTCTTCATGTTTGTGTCGGACATTATGTTGGAACCTGCTAGTAGGCTACATGGTGTTTGTATTGCTTTTATCCTGTCTTATAAACACATCTAGCAGGCATACCTTTGCATTGTAAATGGATAGTTATTTGATGAAACATTGAATTTAGCCTTTACTACCATAGCCCATGGAAATGCATTGAATAGCACGTGTACATGGCAAAACAAACAGTTCCAAATAAATGGTAAGGGATAAGGTTGTGAAGTGTCTGTCCCATATCTGAGAGATATAAGACAACTTTTCTTTAACCATGTAATTGGCTGATTGAGCTCTGCTCTGCCTGCTATGTGTCCTCTTCGATATTTATATAAGTCAACAGTCCCCTCTATGTCCCCTCGCTCTTTCTGTTGAATCAGACTGTTGAATCAGACTGTTGAATCAGACTGATGAATCAGACTGTTGAATCAGACTGTTGAATCAGACTGTTGAATCAGACTGATGAATCAGACTGTTGAATCAGACTGTTGAATCAGACTGTTGAATCAGACTGATGAATCAGACTGATGAATCAGACTGTTGAATCAGACTGTTGAATCACCCATTCCCACAATGGTCAATTAACCACACACAGAGACAAGAGTAAAGCCCCCCTCTCTCTCTCTCTCTCTCTCTCTCTCTCTCTCTCTCTCTCTCTCTCTCTCTCTCTGTCTCTCTCTCTCTCTCTCTCTCTCTCTCTGTCTCTCTCTCTCTCTCTCTCTCTCTCTCTCTCTCTCTGTCTCTCTCTCTCTCCCTCTCTCTCTCTCTCTCTCTCTCTCTCTCTCTCTGTCTCTCTCTCTCTCTCTCTCTCTCTCTGTCTCTCTCTCTCTCTCTCTTCTCTCTCTTCGCCTTCATTTAAAATAACAATTTGTTCATAACTGATTTACCTCTTTAAAAAAACTAGAATGTTATTACAATGTCCCTACAGCTTTAACCCTAAACTGCTGGGAAGTGTCTCTATGTTGACAAGATAACTCCCTTTTGGGTGCTACAATACTGTCTTTATCGATTCCCCACAATCATTACACATTCTGAATGTGAGTATTCCCTTTGTAACACAGCAGATTGCGGCCCGGTTGAGGCTTCATGTTGAAAGCTACGACCTGGTCGAAAGCTTCAAGTGACTTTATGTGACCAAATGTACTTGGCAAAGTGGGTCAGTCAGTCACAGGAAGGACAGTACGATGATCCCCCAGCATACTCCAGTTCCATGGAGGATAGGATGTCCTGTCCAACTGTCCACACTAAAGCTGGGACACTGATCTACGGTCAGTTGAGCTTTCATCTCTAACAGTTAAACTTGGGATTTGGAGAGGGTAAGCTGATCCTAAATCTGGGTAAATTCTACCCAGAGCCCAAAAGAACATTGTGTCCTTTTCACATATGTTTTGCTTCTTTATGTCTCTTCTTCCTGTTCCTTGTTGAGTAATTGTGTCCTTGTTGAGTAATTGTGTCCTTGTTGAGTAATTGTGTCCTTGTTGGGTAATTGTGTCCTTGTTGAGTAATTGTGTCCTTGTTGGGTAATTCTGTCCTTGTCGTGTCCTTGTTGGGTTGTCGTGTCCTTGTTGAGTAATTGTGTCCTTGTTGAGTAATTGTGTCCTTGTTGGGTAATTGTGTCCTTGTTGGGTTGTCGTGTCCTTGTTGGGTTGTCGTGTCCTTGTTGGGTTGTTGTGGCAGCAGAGCCAGAGGTTGGTGGGTTGTTACGTTTATCTGATGGTTCCTTGGTTACTGTGGTCGTTCCAAAGGAGGGACAGAGAGCATTCAGTTGTAAATTGTCTGGTCACCAAACAAGGAATGCACTGACCTGTAGCCTACAATATGACTAAACGGCATCCCCAAATCAAAGTTGAAAATAAGAGCCAATCATTATTTATTTATTTATATAGGAGGATTTTTAAATCTTGCTGAATAAAGGCACTGTTTGGTGATGTAATGTATAAAATGAGTTGGCAAAAGTAATACCCCTGTTACTGTTCACATTTCTTTTAAAAATCTTTATCCAATATCTCCCGTCACAGTCAATTTGAAGATTTGGCTGCAGAGATTATCTTCTCCTTTCATTTAGACAAAATAACTCCTGGAGATGCCGGGGATTGAACCCGGGGCCTCATACATGCAAAGCATGCGCTCTACCACTGAGCTACATCCCCTCCCATACATGAATTTATGCAACAGGCTTTATGTGCTTTCCCTGCAGGCAGGTGTCAGTCCTTATTGGTCCTGTGAAAGAGGAGCCAATAGACAGCCAGGATATTTCTGTTTGACTGTTATGCAATATGATTTGAGGTGCCCAGTCTTAACCCTTGACCTTGTGTTCATTAGGTGTGTGTGTGTGTGTGTGTGTGTGTGTGTGTGTGTGTGTGTGTGTGTGTGTGTGTGTGTGTGTGTGTGTGTGTGTGTGTGTGTGTGTGTGTGTGTGTGTGTGTGTGTGTGTGTGTTTGTGTGTGTGCGTGTCTTGTGGATGTGTGTGTAGTAATTGGCTTTGGATATTTTTTGAATATATTTTTTTGTCATGAATATATTTTACATTAATATTCACTTTGGTTTCTATTTTTGAGGAGACATATACCACAAAGTACATTCCTTTCTTCCATTCATGTTTTCTTCTGTTCTCTTCATTTAAAAAAAGCACAATAAATGAAAAACAAACATACAGATTATTTATAGATACACATTTCTTTTTGATACAATCCAGGCTATTTTTAGCTGCAGGCTGTATTTTGGTTCACTGTAATGGGATTGGGGAAACAGCCGATCTTCCCACAGCGCAAATACAGACCCTGGTGTGTGTGTGTGTGTGTGTGTGTGTGTGTGTGTGTGTGAGAGAGAGAGAGCGAGAGAGAGAGAGAGAGAGAGAGAGAGAATAAATGCATGTGTGCCTCCGTGCGTGCATTCATAATCGGGTGGAGACCAGCATTTTCTCATCAGCCATGATATTCTAATCCAGTGGGAGATTAAAATAGCCCTGTTTCCTAATATCCTCCAGAGGGCTGTGGAAAGGACCATGGCCTCTCCCTAGCTAGCACAGCTTGTTCCCCAGCCACACTCTCCACCCAGAGCCCTGCCAAGGACACCCACCTGCAGCCCTACTTGTGTTAGCCATGTAGGGACAGACCCACAGCATCGGACGCATGGAGTGAGGATTTTAGTAGCGCTAAAGGAGAGGAAGAGTGGAAAAGGGGGGAAGGGAAAGAGAGGAGGAGGAGGTTGACTCTCTCCCCCATATCTCTCTTTCTCTCTCTCAATTCAATTTCAATTTAAGGGGGTTTTATTGGCATGGGAAATATATGGAATGGTGCCGGAGGGGATTGGCTGCCGTTTCACGGGCTCCTTATCAACTGTGCTATTTTGTGTGTTTTTCGCATTATTTGTAACTTATTTTGTACATAATGTTGGTGATACCGTCTCGAAAAGAGCTTCTGGATGTCAGAACAGCGATTATTCACATCGAACTGGACAAAGATCTTTTCTTTAATGTGTCCGACGTGAAAGATATACCGTTTCTTCGAGACCAGGCCCAAATCCCCGTCATTCGCGTAAAGAAAAAATGTAGGTACAGCGGGCGTAGATCGGGGTGCCTTGTGAGAATTTGTCAGCGAGAGGGTAACCCGCCTCTACCATCCGTTCTATTGGCCAACGAGCAATCACTGGAGAATAAACTGGATGAGCTCCGTTCGAGAGTATCCTACCAACCGGACATTAAAACCTGTACTATCTTATGTTTCACAAGTCGTGGCTGAATGACGACACATATAATATACAGTTGGCTGGGTTTTCCATGCATCGGCAGGACAGAACAGCCACGTCCGGCAAGACGAGGGGTGGTGGTGTGTGTCTGTATGTCAATAACAGCTGGTGTGCGATGTCTAATATTAAGGAAGTATCGAGGTATTGCTCGCCTGAGATAGAGTATCTCATGATAAGCTGTAGACCACACCATCTATCAAGAGAATTTTCATCTACATTTTTTGGAGCTGTCTATTTATCACAACAAACCGATGCTGGCACTAAGACAGCACTCAACGAGATGTATAAGGCCATAAGCAAATAAGAAAATGTCAATCCAGAAGCGGCGCTCCTAGTGGCCGGAGACTTTAATGCAGGCCAACTTAAATCCGTTTTACCTCATTTCTACCAGCATGTGCAACCAGAGAAAAAAAACCTCTAGACCACCTTTACTCCACACACAGAGACACAAACAAAGCTCTCCCTCGCCCTCCATTTAGCAAATCTGACTGTAATTCTATTCTCCTGATTCCTGCTTACATGCAAAAACTAAAGCAGGAAGTACTAGTGACTCGCTCAATACGGAAGTGGTCAGATGACAAGGATGCTAAGCTACAGGACTGGAATATGTTCAAGGATTCATCCAATGGCATTGAGGAGTACACCACATCAGTAACCGGCTAAATTCCTTTTATGCCTTCTTCGAGGCAAGCAAAACTGAAGCATGCATGAGAGCACCAGCTGTTCAGGAAGACTGTGTGATCACACTGTCCGTAGCAGATGTGAGCGAGACCTTTAAACAGGTCAACATTCACAAGGCCGCAGGGCCAGACAGATTACCAGGACATGTTCTTAGAGCAGGCATGGACCAACTGGCAAGTGTCTCACTGACATTTTCAACCTCTCCCTGACCGAGTGTGTAATACCTACATGTTTCAAGCAGCCAACCATAGTCCCTGTGGCTGTCACGCCCTGACCTTAGTTATCTTTGTTTTCTTTATTATTTTGGTTAGGTCAGGGTGTGACGAGGGTGGTATGTGTGTTTTTGTCTTGTCTAGGGTTTTTGTAGATCTATGGGGTTTTGGATTTGTCTAGGTAAATGTACGTCTATGGTGGCCTGAATTGGTTCCCAATCAAAGACAGCTGTTTATCGTTGTCTCTGATTCTATTTAGGTTGCCATTTTCCATTTTGGTTTTGTGGGTTATTGTCTATGTGTAGTTGCCTGTCAGCACTAGGTTTACAGTGCCTTGCGAAAGTATTCGGCCCCCTTGAACTTTGCGACCTTTTGCCACATTTCAGGCTTCAACCATAAAGATATAAAACTGTATTTTTTTGTGAAGAATCAACAACAAGTGGGACACAATCATGAAGTGGAACAACATTTATTGGATATTTCAAACTTTTTTAACAAATCAAAAACTGAAAAATTGGTCGTGCAAAATTATTCAGCCCCTTTACTTTCAGTGCAGCAAACTCTCTCCAGAAGTTCAGTGAGGATCTCTGAATGATCCAATGTTGACCTAAATGACTAATGATGATAAATACAATCCACCTGTGTGTAATCAAGTCTCCGTATAAATGCACCTGCACTGTGATAGTCTCAGAGGTCCGTTAAAAGCGCAGAGAGCATCATGAAGAACAAGGAACACTCCAGGCAGGTCCGAGATACTGTTGTGAAGAAGTTTAAAGCCGGATTTGGATACAAAAATATTTCCCAAGCTTTAAACATCCCAAGGAGCACTGTGCAAGCGATAATATTGAAATGGAAGGAGTATCAGACCACTGCAAATCTACCAAGACCTGGCCGTCCCTCTAAACTTTCAGCTCATACAAGGAGAAGACTGATCAGAGATGCAGCCAAGAGGCCCATGATCACTCTGGATGAACTGCAGAGATCTACAGCTGAGGTGGGAGACTCTGTCCATAGGACAACAATCAGTCGTATATTGCACAAATCTGGCCTTTATGGAAGAGTGGCAAGAAGAAAGCCATTTCTTAAAGATATCCATAAAAAGTGTCGTTTAAAGTTTGCCACAAGCCACCTGGGAGACACACCAAACATGTGGAAGAAGGTGCTCTGGTCAGATGAAACCAAAATTGAACTTTTTGGCAACAATGCAAAACGTTATGTTTGGCGTAAAAGCAACACAGCTGAACACACCATCCCCACTGTCAAACATGGTGGTGGCAGCATCATGGTTTGGGCCTGCTTTTCTTCAGCAGGGACAGGGAAGATGGTTAAAATTGATGGGAAGATGGATGGAGCCAAATACAGGACCATTCTGGAAGAAAACCTGATGGAGTCTGCAAAAGACCTGAGACTGGGACGGAGATTTGTCTTCCAACAAGACAACGATCCAAAACATAAAGCAAAATCTACAATGGAATGGTTCAAAAATATACATATCCAGGTGTTAGAATGGCCAAGTCAAAGTCCAGACCGGAATCCAATCGAGAATCTGTGGAAAGAACTGAAAACTGCTGTTCACAAATGCTCTCCATCCAACCTCACTGAGCTCGAGCTGTTTTGCAAGGAGGAATGGGAAAACATTTCAGTCTCTCGATGTGCAAAACTGATAGAGACATACCCCAAGCGACTTACAGCTGTAATCGCAGCAAAAGGTGGCGTTACAAAGTATTAACTTAAGGGGGCTGAATAATTTTGCACGCCCAATTTTTCAGTTTTTGATTTGTTAAAAAAGTTTGAAATATCCAATAAATGTCGTTCCACTTCATGATTGTGTCCCACTTGTTGTTGATTCTTCACAAAAAATACAGTTTTATATCTTTATGTTTGAAGCCTGAAATGTGGCAAAAGGTTGCAAAGTTCAAGGGGGCCGAATACTTTCGCAAGGCACTGTATATAGCTTCACGTTCATTTTGTTAGTTTGTTTAGTGTTCTTTCTTTATTAAAATAAGTATGTATTCATGTCACGCTGCGCCTTGGTCTCATCAATACGACGAAAGTGACAGTGGCCAAAAAACTGAAGGTAGCCTGCCTAAATGACTACTGCCCAGTAGCACTCAATTCGGTAGGCATGAAGTGCTTTGAAAGGCTGGTCATTGCTCACATCAACACCACCATCCCGGAAATGCTAGACTCCAATTGGCATTCCGCCCCAACATAACGCCCCTCAGGAGTGCGTGCTTAGTCACCTCCTGTACTCCCTGTTCACCCATGACTGCATGGCCAGGCACAACTCCAACACCATCATTAAGTTTGCTGATGACACAGCGGTGGTAGGCCTGAAACCTGAGGCCGGACACCTGGCCGTGTGGTGCCAGGACAACAAACTCTCCATAAACATGAGCAAGACAAAGGAGATGACCGTGGACTACAGGAAAAGGAGGGCCGAACATGCCCTCATTCACATCGACCGGGCTGTAGTGGAGCGGGTCAAGAGTTTAAAGTTCCTTGGTGTCCACATCACCAACAAACTATCATGGTCCCAACACACCAAGAAAGTCATTCAGAGGGCATGACAATGCCTTTTCCCCCTCAGGAGACTGAAAAGATTTGTCATGGATCTCCAGATCCTCAAAAAGTTCTACAGCTGCACCATCGAGAGCTTTCTGACCGTTCGCATCACCTCCTGTTATGATAACTGCTAGGCATCCGACTGTAAGGTGCTACAGAGAGTGGTGAGTACGGCCCAGTACATCACTGGTGCCAAACTTCCTGCCATCCAGGACCGACCTCGGACTGGGCACCCTAGCCACGGGTCCCGAATGGACGCGAGATTTTGGCAGCGCCGGAGTGAAGGATGACTCGGGCAGTGCCGGACAGGCGGGAGATTCCGGCAGCGCCGGACAGGTGGGGGACTCCGGCAGCTCCGGACAGGCGGGAGACTCCGGCAGCTCCGGAGTGAAGGGCGATTCCGGCATCGCCGGCGTGACAGATGGCTCTGGCAGCTCCTGGCTGACTGACGGCTCTGGCAGCTCCTGGCTGACTGGCGGCTCAGGACAGACTGGCGGCTCTGGCGGCTCAGGACAGACTGGCGGCTCTGGCAGCTCAGGACAGACAGGAGACTCTTGCAGCGCTGGGCAGGAGGAAGGTTCAGGCAGAGCTGGACAGGCGGGAGCACCTGTAGGGAGAAGACGGAGAGACAGCCTGGTGCGTGGAGGTGGCACCGGATAGACCGGACCGTGAAGGCGCACTGGAGCTCTTGAGCACCGAGCCTGCCCAACCTTACCTGGTTGAATGCTCCCTGTAGCCAGGCCAGTGCGGCGAGGTGGAATAGCCCGCACTGGGCTGTGCTGGCGAACCGGGGACACCATGCGTAAGGCTGGTGCCATGTACACCGGCCCGAGGAGACGCACTGGAGACCAGATGCGCTGAGCCGGCTTCATGGCACCTGGCTCGATGCCCACTCTAGCCCGGCCGATACGAGGTGCTGCAATGTACCGCACCGGGCTATGCACACGCACCGGGGACACCGTGCACCTCGCGGCATAACATGGTGCCTGCCCGGTCCCACTTGCTCTCCGGTAAGCACAGGGAGTTGGCTCAGGTCTCCTACCTGACTTAGCCACACTCCCCGTGTGCCCCCCTCCCAATACATTTTTGGGGCTGCCTCTCGGGCTTCCAGCCGCGCTGCCGTGCTGCCTCCTCATACCGCCGCCTCTCAGCTTTCGCTGCCTCCAGCTCTGCCTTGGGGCGGCGATATTCCCCAGCCTGTGCACAGGGTCCTTTGCAGTCCAGGATCTCCTCCCATGTCCAGGAGTCCTGAGATCGCTGCTGCTGCTGCTGCCCGTTACCAGGCTGCTTGGTCCTTGGTTGGTGGGTGGTTCTGTAACGGCTGTTGTCGGGAGAAAGAGAGGACCAAGGTGCAGCATGCTAAATGTTCATATTATTTAATGAAATATGCAACACTAGACAAAACAACAAACAAACAGCCCTAAAAGGTGAAACAAAAACACTAAACAGGAAACAACCATCCACAAAACACAATGGAAAACAGGCTACCTAAATATGGTTCTCAATCAGGGACAACGACAGCTGCCTCTGATTGAGAACCATACCAGGCCAAACCCAGAAATAGAAAATCATAGACAAACTAACATAAACAACCCACCCAACTCACGCCCTGACCATACTAAAACAAAAGACAAAACAAAGGAACTAAGGTCAGAACGTGACAATAACACTGCTGAACAATTCATCAAATGGCCACCTGGACTAAATAGTCCCTCCCCTTTGTTTTTACACTGCTGCCGGCTGTTTATAACAGTGCCTTGCGAAAGTATTCGGCCCACTTGAACTTTGCGACCTTTTGCCACATTTCAGGCTTCAAACATAAAGATATAAAACTGTATTTTTTTGTGAAGAATCAACAACAAGTGGGACACAATCATGAAGTGGAACGACATTTATTGGATATTTCAAACTTTTTTAACAAATCAAAAACTGAAAAATTGGGCGTGCAAAATTATTCAGCCCCCTTAAGTTAATACTTTGTAGCGCCACCTTTTGCTGCGATTACAGATGTAAGTCGCTTGGGGTATGTCTCTATCAGTTTTGCACATCGAGAGACTGAAATGTTTTCCCATTCCTCCTTGCAAAACAGCTCGAGCTCAGTGAGGTTGGATGGAGAGCATTTGTGAACAGCAGTTTTCAGTTCTTTCCACAGATTCTCGATTGGATTCAGGTCTGGACTTTGACTTGGCCATTCTAACACCTGGATATGTTTATTTTTGAACCATTCCATTGTAGATTTTGCTTTATGTTTTGGATCATTGTCTTGTTGGAAGACAAATCTCCGTCCCAGTCTCAGGTCTTTTGCAGACTCCATCAGGTTTTCTTCCAGAATGGTCCTGTATTTGGCTCCATCCATCTTCCCATCAATTTTAACCATCTTCCCTGTCCCTGCTGAAGAAAAGCAGGCCCAAACCATGATGCTGCCACCACCATGTTTGACAGTGGGGATGGTGTGTTCAGCTGTGTTGCTTTTACGCCAAACATAACGTTTTGCATTGTTGCCAAAAAGTTCAATTTTGGTTTCATCTGACCAGAGCACCTTCTTCCACATGTTTGGTGTGTCTCCCAGGTGGCTTGTGGCAAACTTTAAACAACACTTTTTATGGATATCTTTAAGAAATGGCTTTCTTCTTGCCACTCTTCCATAAAGGCCATATTTGTGCAATATACGACTGATTGTTGTCCTATGGACAGAGTCTCCCACCTCAGCTGTAGATCTCTGCAGTTCATCCAGAGTGATCATGGGCCTCTTGGCTGCATCTCTGATCAGTCTTCTCCTTGTATGAGCTGAAAGTTTAGAGGGACGGCCAGGTCTTGGTAGATTTGCAGTGGTCTGATACTACTTCCATTTCAATATTATCTTGCACAGTGCTCCTTGGGATGTTTAAAGCTTGGGAAATCTTTTTGTATCCAAATCCGCAAAGTTCAAGGTGGCCGAATACTTTCGCAAGGCACTGTATCTATGCATAGTCACTTTACCCCTTTATCGACTAACCTGTACCCCTCCACATTGACTCGGTAACGGTACCTCCTGTATATAGCCTCATCACTGTTATTTTCTTAACTTTTTATTTGATTTTTTACTTCAGGTTATTTAGTAAATATTTTCTTAACTCTATTTCTTGAACTGCATTGTTGGTTAAGGGCTTGTAAGAAAGCATTTCACGGTAAGGTCTACACCTGTGGTATTCGGCGGATGTGACAAATAGATAATAAACTAAAGTGAAATAAACAATAAAATGAACAGTAAACATTACACTCACAAAAGTTCCCACAATGTTGTAACGATGTGCAAATAGTTAAAGAACAAACTGGAAAATAAATCAACATAAATAAGGGTTGTATTTACAATGTTGTTTGTTCTTGTCATGTATTGTCATGTTGTGTCTTGTTTCTGTCCTTTCCCTACACCCTGTCTCCCTCTGCTGGTCGTTATTAGGTTACCTTTTCTCCCCCTCTTTCCCCCAGCTGTTCCTTGTCTCCTCCTAACTACCTCGTCACCCCTTTTCCCACCTGTTCCCTTTTTCCCTCTGATTAGTCCTCTATATCTCTCTCTGTTTTTGTTTCTGTCTTTGTCGGATTCTTGTTTGTGTTATTCATGCCTGAACCAGACTATCGTCATGTTTGCTGCAACCTTGTCCTGTCCTGTCGGAATCTGCCGGTCCATCTGAGCCTACGTATGTTTTGTTATTAAAGAAGCTCTGTTTACGTTAATTCGCTTTTGGGTCCTCATTCACGCACCGTAACAGAAGAATCCGAACAAGAATGGACCCAGCGACTTCGGATCCTCTCCACTCAGCCGTCGAGATCCAGGGAGCGATGCTAGGCAGACACGAGCAGGAATTGTCTGCTGCTCGACATGCCGTTGAGACCCTGGCCACCCAAGTCTCCAACCTCACAGATCAGGTTCACCATCTCCGCCTCGATCCACCGGCCACTTCCAGGGCTTTCGAATCTCCGGAGCCCAGAATCAATAACCCGCCGTGTTACTCTGGGGAGCCCACTGAATGCCGCTCGTTCCTCACCCAGTGTGATATTGTGTTTTCTCTCCAGCCCAACACTTACTCCAGGAGCACTGCTCGTGTCGCCTACGTCATATCTCTCCTTATTGGACGGGCTCGTGAGTGGGGCACGGCAATCTGGGAGGCAAGGGCTGAGTGTACTAACCAGTATCAGGACTTTAAGGAGGAGATGATACGGGTTTTTGATCGATCTGTTTTTGGGGAGGAGGCTTCCAGGGTCCTGTCTTCCCTATGTCAAGGTAATCGATCCATAACAGACTACTCTATTGAGTTTCGCACTCTTGCTGCCTCCAGTGGCTGGAACGAGCCGGCTTTGCTCGCTCGTTTTCTGGAGGGTCTCCGCGCAGAGGTAAAGGATGAGATTCTCTCCCGGGAGGTTCCTTCCAGCGTGGATTCCTTGATTGAACTCGCTATTCGCATTGAGCGACGGGTTGATCTTCGTCACCGAGCTCGTGGAAAGGAGCTCGCGTTCTCCGTTGCCCCCCTCTCCGCATCACTACCATCTTCCTCTGCCGGCTCGGGTGCTGAGCCTATGCAGCTGGGAGGTATCCGCATCTCGACTAAGGAGAGGGAACGGAGAATCACCAACCGCCTCTGTCTCTATTGCGGTTCTGCTGGTCATTTTGTCATTTCATGTCCAGTAAAAGCCAGAGCTCATCAGTAAGCGGAGGGCTACTGGTGAGCGCTACTACTCCTGTCTCTCCTTCAAGATCCTGCACTACCTTGTCGGTCCATCTACGCTGGACCGGTTCGTCAGCTTCCTGCAGTGCCTTAATAGACTCTGGGGCGGAGGGCTGTTTTATGGACGAGACCTGGGCTCGGGAACATGACATTCCTCTCAGACAGTTAAGGGAGTCCACGGCCTTGTTCGCCCTGGATGGTAGTCCTCTCCCCAGGATTCAGCGTGAGACGCTACCTTTAACCCTCACTGTTTCTGGTAATCATAGCGAAACCATTTCTTTTTTAATTTTTCGTTCACCTTTTACACCTGTTGTTTTGGGCCATCCCTGGCTAGTTTGTCATAATCCTTCCATTAATTGGTCTAGTAATTCTATCCTCTCCTGGAACGTCTCTTGTCATGTGAAATGTTTAATGTCTGCTATCCCTCCTGTTTCCTCTGTCTCTTCTTCACAGGAGGAGCCTGGTGATTTGACAGGGGTGCCGGAGGAATATCACGATCTGCGCACGGTGTTCAGTCGGTCCAGGGCCACCTCTCTTCCTCCACACCGGTCGTATGATTGTAGTATTGATCTCCTTCCGGGAACCACTCCCCCCCGGGGTAGACTATACTCTCTGTCGGCTCCCGAACGTAAGGCTCTCGAAGATTATTTGTCTGTAGCTCTTGCCGCCGGTACCATAGTCCCCTCCTCCTCTCCCGCCGGAGCGGGGTTTTTTTTTGTTAAGAAGAAGGACGGGTCCCTGCGCCCCTGCATAGATTATCGAGGGCTGAATGACATAACAGTGAAGAATCGTTATCCGCTTCCTCTTATGTCTTCAGCCTTCGAGATCCTGCAGGGAGCCAGGTTTTTCACTAAGTTGGACCTTCGTAACGCTTACCATCTCGTGCGCATCAGGGAGGGGGACGAGTGGAAGACGGCGTTTAACACTCCGTTAGGGCACTTTGAATACCGGGTTCTTCCTTTCGGCCTCGCTAACGCTCCAGCTGTCTTTCAGGCATTAGTCAATGATGTCCTGAGAGACATGCTGAACATCTTTGTTTTCGTTTACCTTGACGATATCCTGATTTTTTCACCGTCACTCCAGATTCATGTTCAGCACGTTCGACGTGTCCTCCAGCGCCTTTTAGAGAATTGTCTTTTTGTGAAGGCTGAGAAGTGCTCTTTTCATGCCTCCTCCGTCACATTTCTCGGTTCTGTTATTTCCGCTGAAGGCATTAAGATGGATCCCGCTAAGGTCCAAGCTGTCATTGATTGGCCCGTCCCTAGGTCACGCGTCGAGCTGCAGCGCTTTCTCGGCTTCGCGAACTTCTATCGTCGTTTCATCCGTAATTTCGGTCAGGTGGCAGCCCCTCTCACAGCCCTTACTTCTGTCAAGACGTGCTTTAAGTGGTCCGTTTCCGCCCAGGGAGCTTTTGATCTCCTCAAGAATCGTTTTACATCCGCACCTATCCTTGTTACACCTGACGTCACTAGACAGTTCGTTGTTGAGGTTGACGCGTCAGAGGTGGGCGTGGGAGCCATTCTTTCTCAGCGCTCCCTCTCTGACAACAAGGTCCACCCTTGCGCGTATTTTTCTCATCGCCTGTCGCCGTCGGAACGTAACTATGATGTGGGGAACTGCTCGCCATCCGCTTAGCCCTAGGCGAATGGCGACAGTGGTTGGAGGGGGCGACCGTTCCTTTTGTCGTTTGGACTGACCATAGGAACCTTGAGTACATCCGTTCTGCCAAACGACTTAATGCGCGTCAGGCGCGCTGGGCGCTGTTTTTCGCTCGTTTCGAGTTCGTGATTTCTTATCGTCCGGGCTCTAAGAACACCAAGCCTGATGCTTTATCTCGTCTCTTCAGTTCTTCAGTAGCCTCCACTGACCCCGAGGGGATTCTCCCTGAGGGGCGTGTTGTCGGGTTGACTGTCTGGGGAATTGAGAGGCAGGTAAAGCAAGCACTCACTCAAACTCCGTCGCCGCGCGCTTGTCCTAGGAACCTTCTTTTCGTTCCCGTTCCTACTCGTCTGGCCGTTCTTCAGTGGGCTCACTCTGCCAAGTTAGCCGGCCACCCTGGCGTTCGGGGTACGCTTGCTTCCATTCGCCAGCGTTTTTGGTGGCCCACCCGGGAGCATGACACGCGTCGCTTCGTGGCTGCTTGTTCGGTCTCCACGCAGACTAAGTCCGGTAACTCCCCTCCTGCCGGCCGTCTCAGGCCGCTTCCCATTCCCTCTCGACCGTGGTCTCACATCGCCTTAGATTTTGTCACCGGACTGCCTTCGTCAGCGGGGAAGACTGTTATTCTTACGGTTGTCGACAGGTTCTCTAAGGCGGCTCATTTTATTCCCCTTGCTAAGCTTCCTTCTGCTAAAGAGACGGCACAAATCATCATCGAGAATGTTTTCAGAATTCATGGCCTTCCGTCAGACGTCGTTTCGGACAGAGGTCCGCAATTCACGTCTCAATTTTGGAGGGAGTTTTGCCGTTTGATTGGGGCTTCCGTCAGTCTCTCTTCCGGCTTTCACCCCCAGTCTAACGGTCAAGCAGAACGGGCCAATCAGACTATTGGTCGCATCTTACGCAGTCTTTCTTTTCGCAACCCTGCGTCTTGGTCAGAACAGCTCCCCTGGGCAGAATACGCCCACAACTCGCTTCCTTCGTCTGCGACCGGGCTATCTCCTTTTCAGAGTAGCCTCGGGTACCAGCCTCCGCTGTTCTCATCTCAGTTCGCCGAGTCCAGCGTCCCCTCCGCTCAGGCTTTTGTCCAACGTTGCGAGCGCACCTGGAAGAGGGTCAGGTCTGCACTTTGCCGTTATAGGGCGCAGACTGTGAGGGCTGCTAATAAGCGTAGAACTAAGAGTCCTAGATATTGTCGCGGTCAGAGAGTTTGGCTCTCCACTCAGAACCTTCCCCTTAAGACCGCTTCTCGCAAGTTGACCCCGCGGTTCATTGGTCCGTTCCGTATTTCTCAAATCATTAATCCTGTCGCAGTTCGACTTCTTCTTCCGCGATATCTTCGTCGCGTCCACCCGGTCTTCCATGTCTCCTGTATCAAGCCCGTTCTTCGCGCCCCCGCTCGTCTTCCCCCCCCCCCCCCATCCTTGTCGAGGGCGCACCCATCTACAGGGTCCGTAGGATTTTGGACATGCGTCCTCGGGGCCGTGGTCATCAGTACCTAGTAGATTGGGAGGGGTACGGTCCTGAGGAGAGGAGTTGGGTTCCCTCTCGGGACGTGCTGGACCGTGCGCTGATCGAGGATTTCCTCCGTTGCCGCCAGGTTTCCTCCTCGAGTGCGCCAGGAGGCGCTCGGTGAGTGGGGGGGTACTGTCATGTATTGTCATGTTGTGTCTTGTTTCTGTCCTTTCCCTTCACCCTGTCTCCATCTGCTGGTCGTTATTAGGTTACCTTTTCTCCCCCTCTTTCCCCCAGCTGTTCCTTGTCTCCTCCTAACTACCTTGTCACCCCTTTTCCCACCTGTTCCCTTTTTCCCTCTGATTAGTCCTCTATATCTCTCTCTGTTTTTGTTTCTGTCTTTGTCGGATTCTTGTTTGTGTTATTCATGCCTGAACCAGACTATCGTCATGTTTGCTGCAACCTTGTCCTGTCCTGTCGGAATCTGCCGGTCCATCTGAGCCTACGTATGTTTTGTTATTAAAGAAGCTCTGTTTACGTTAATTCGCTTTTGGGTCCTCATTCACGCACCGTAACAGTTCTTTACTGGTTGCCCTTTTCTTGTGGCAACAGGTCACACATCTTGGTATTTCACCCAATAGATATGGGAGTTTATCAAAATTGGGTTTGTTTTCGAATTCTTTGTGGGTCTTTGTAATCTCAGGGAAATATGTGTCTCTAATATGGTCATACATTGGACAGGAGGTTAGGAAGTGCAGCTCAGTTTCCACCTCATTTTGTGGGCCGTGTGCACATAGCCTGTCTTCTCTTGAGAGCCAGGTCTGCCTACGGCGGCCTTTCTCAATAGCAAGGCTATGCTCACTGAGTCTGTACAAAGTCAAAGCTTTTCTTAATTTTAGGTCAGTCACAGTGGTCAGGTATTCTGTTTGCTCTGTTTTTTTGTTAATTCTTTCCAATGTGTCAAGTAATTATCTTTTGTTTTCTCATGGTTTGGTTGGGTCTAATTGTGTTGCTGTTCTGGAGATCTGTGGGGTATATTTGTGTTTGTGAAAAGAGCCCCAGGACCAGCTTGCTTAGGGGACTCTTCTCCATGTTCAACTCTCTGTAGGTGATGGCTTTGTTATGGAAGGTTTGGGAATCGCTGCCTTTTAGGTGGTTGAAGAATTTAACGTTTCTGGATTTTGATAGTTAGCGGGTATCGGCCTAATTCTGCTCCGCATGCATTATTTGGTGTTTTACGTTGTACACAGAGGATATTTTTTGTACAGTTCTGCATGCACAGTCTCAATTTAGTGTTTGTCCCATTTAGTGAATTCTTGTTTGGTGAGCAGACCCCAGACCTCACAACCATATAGGGCAATGGGTTCTATAACTGATTCAATTTTATGTTCCTTTTGATGGCATTGAATGCCCTTCCTGCCTTGTTTCTCAGATCGTTCACAGCTTTGTGAACGATCTGAACTTACTCTAATGAACTTATCCTCTGCAGCAGAGGTAACTCTGGGTCTTCCTTTCCTGTGGCGGTCCTCATGAGAGCCAGTTTCAACATAGCGCTTGATGGTTTTCGCGACTGCACTTAAAAATAAACTTTGAGTTATTTAAATTTTCAGGATTGACTGACCTTCATGTCTTCAAGTAATGATGGACTGTCATTTCTCTTTGCTTGTTTGAGCTGTTCTTGCCATAATATGGAGAATGCCAAGAGTGTGCAGAGCCGCCATCAAGGCAAAGTGGCGCTGATATTTAGCCAAAGGTATATATAGTTTTGTGTGTGCTCTAGGGCAACGGTGTCTAGAATGGAATTTGTATTTGTTGTCCTGACCTTTTTTGGAACACCATTATTTTTGTCTTACTGAGGTTTACTGTCAGGGCCTTGTTTGGGGACAGAAGCAAAAGGTCATCAGTAGACATTTTACTTTAGATTCTAGTAGGGTGAGGCCGGGTGCTGCAGACTGTTCTTGTGGCCTCGCCAATTCGTTGATATATATTTTGAAGAGGGTGGGGCTTAAGCTGCATCCTTGTCTCACCCCACGACCGTGTGGAAAGAAATGTGTGTGTTTTTTGCCCATTTTAACCACACACTTTTTGTTTGTGTACATGGATTTTATAATGTGGTATGTTTTTCACCCAACACCACTGTCCATCAGTTTGTATAGCAGACACTCATGCCAAATTGCATCAAAAGCTTTTTTAAATCAACAAAGCATGATGCTCTCAATGGCTAGCAAAGAGAAATGTACCTGCATGTGTTCAAAGGGGCCCGTGTCTTTGTCTCCCTGCTGTGAATACTGTTATGTGACTTCCTTGGAGTCCAAAGGTATGAACACTGAACATTATGATGGAAACCTATCCAGTCGAGGAAGGGAATCTATATTTTGGAGAGGCTGCAGGGTGCACTGCAACTATCTACACTGTCCCCTGGTTCCTGGTTATTTTCCTTCCTAACAGGCAGAGGATTGGGGCCTCAGAGGCATTGGATACAGCTGAGTAGACTGGACAGGAAACAGTAGGCCTTACAAGGGATTGATCAAGTCAGCCCAGAGAGAGAACACACACATACACATACACACACACCGCAGACTATGATTAAAAACCAGTTGTTCCTGATCCAATAAGCCAGGCTGAAAGAGAACTCTAATTAAACATAGGTGGCATGGCAACACTACACATGTTGGGTTGTGTTATGCCCTCTGACGAGCCATGAACTATGAACTGTTCTGTATGTTTTGTTGCTGTAATGAATACCACTGCAAGGCCTGTGTGTTAGTGCTGTGTTACTGCTGTGTGTTCATTTGCCTGAATTTGTTTCTAGTAGGCCTATAAACAGGCCATGGCCACTGGCATGTCTCTGGTGATACTGATAGAAAGACTTATCCTGACCTCTCTGCTGTGGCTGTACACTTATCATGAGCCAGGACACTCACACTGAGGAGAGGGTAGAGAGGGAGATAAGGGAGAGAGAAGGGGGGGGGTGAGTCTGAGAGGGGGCAGGGCAGAGAGGGAGAGAGAGACATGGTGGAGAGGGAGAGAGAGACATGGTAGACAGGGAGGGTGAGACATGGTAGACAGGGAGGGTGAGACAGCAACATGGTAGAGAGGGAGAGAGATACATGGTAGAGATTGAGAGAGAGACATGGTGGACAGGGAGAAAGAGACATGGTAGAGAGGTAGAGAGAGACATGGTAGAGAGGGAGAGAGAGACATGGTGGAGAGGGAGAGAGAGGGGCTGAGAGGAGAGGGAGAGAGAGACATGGTGGAGAGGGAGAGAGAGACATGGTGGACAGGGAGAGAGAGGGGCTGAGAGGAGAGGGAGAGAGAGACATGGTGAGGAGGGAGAGAGATGTGGTGGACATGGAGAGAGAGACATGGTAGAGAGGGAGAGAGAGACATGGTAGAGAGGGTAAGAGAGACATGGTAGAGAGGGAGAGAGAGACATGGTGGACAGGGAAAGAGAGACATGGTGGAGAGGGAGAGAGAGACATGGTGGACAGGGAGAGAGAGACATGGTGGACAGGGAGAAAGAGACATGGTGGACAGGGAGAGAGAGACATGGTAGATAGGGAGAGAGAGACATGGTAGAGAAGGAGAGAGAGACATGGTAGAGAGGGAGAGAGAGACATGGTGGACATGGAAAGAGAGACATGGTGGACAGGGAGAGAGAGACATGGTGGACAGGGAGAGAGAGACATGGTAGATAGGGAGAGAGAGACATGGTAGAGAAGGAGAGAGAGACATGGTAGAGAGGGAGAGAGAGACATGGTAGAGAGGGAGAGAGAGACATGGTGGAGAGGGAGAAAGAGACATGGTGGACAGGGAGAGAGAGGGGCTGAGAGGAGAGGGAGAGAGAGACATGGTGGACAGGGAGAGAGAGACATGAGAGAGAGACATGGTGGACAGGGAAAGAGAGACATGGTGGGCAGGGAAAGAGAGACATGGTGGGCAGGGAGAGAGAGACATGGTGGGCAGGGAGAGAGAGACATGGTGGAGAGTGAGAGAGAGACATGGTGGACAGGGAGAGAGAGACATGGTAGAGAGGGAGAGAGAGACATGGTGGACAGGGAGAGAGAGACATGGTGGAGAGGGAGAGAGAGAAATGGTGGACAGGGAAAGAGAGACATGGTGGGCAGGGAGAGAGAGACATGGTAGAGAGGGAGAGAGAGACATGGTAGAGAGGGAGAGAGAGACATGGTGGACAGGGAAAGAGAGACATGGTGGGCAGGGAGAGAGACATGGTAGAGAGGGAGAGAGAGACATGGTAGAGAGGGAGAGAGAGATATGGTGGACAGGGAGAGAGATCCATGGTAGAGAGTGAGAGAGATACATGGTAGAGAGGGAGAGAGAGACATGGTGGACAGGGAGAGAGAGACATGGTAGAGAGGGAGAGAGAGACATGGTGGACAGGGAGAGAGAGACATGGTAGAGAGGGAGAGAGAGACATGGTAGAGAGGGAGAGAGAGACATGGTGGACAGGGAGAGAGAGACATGGTAGAGAGGTCTGACAAGAAGGAGAAGGGCTCGGAGGGCTGAGACTGGGGCAGGGCTAGCGAGGGGGAGTTACTTACACTAGGTAGGGTTGTCACATTCCAGTGTAAATATGGAATAGGTGAAAAGAGAGATCGTCCTAAAAGTAATCTGAGAAGAGACTGAGGTTCAGTGAACTGCAGGTCATACATTAGACTGTTGGTCCAGATCAAATAATGGGCTATATTTACTCAATGTTTTCTCCAGCACACATACTGCAAACATAAACACTTGGTAAATGTATAGAGAAACATAATGCTACAACATGAAACTGCACATTATGAATTCCTTTTCGTCCTTAAACCCTCCTCCAACTCTGCCTCCTCCCCTCCCTGTACCATAGACTCCTCCCCCTTCCTCCTCCTCCTCCTCCCCCTCCACCCATCACATGAGAGTGTGTTATGTCATCAGGTTTCCCCTGTTTGTGCTTCCCTCCTTATAGGCAACCCTGCAGATCCATCTCTCGATCCATCACTCCATCCATCTTTATCTATCTGACTATCTACCTCCCACCCTACCTTACGGCAAATACCTCTGTTCCTCAGGCATATTCTTCTGCAGGGTGCTTTGTCTGACCTGTTAGGGCTTGGCTTGAACAAAAACCTGAACACTGTGGCCCTCGAGGACCAGAGTTGCCCCTATATGTCTTAAAAGGTCAAATGTGGGCAAAACCTCCACAGACACAATGAGGGACACTGAGCCTTTGAGTTTGTTCTGTCGGCTGTTCTATTTCTCGTTCCTGTGAATCCATCTCTTATCAAAAGCACACATAGCTCTGTGATCCCTCTTGTTCCTAAAGCTGAGTACAGAAAACAGGTCTTGGGTGATATAGTTAAGCAATAAGGCACGAGGGGGTGTGGTATATGGCCAATATACCACGACGAAGGTACCGTGGTATAATGTCCACATAACACAAACCCCAGTGGTGCCTTACTGCTATTATAAACAGGTTCCGAATGTAATTAGAACAGTACAAATAAATGTTTTGTCATACCCGTGGTATATGGTCTCATACCACGGCTTTCAGCCAATCAGCATTCAGGGCTGGAACCACCCAATTTATAATGAAGCATAGTAGGCAGATGTATGTGATCATAACCTCATTCTCATCAGCAGCTGTGTGCTCCCTTTGCACCTTCTAACAAATGTTTAATGCAATAAGTAAACAGTACACATATGTAACATACTCCCCCTTTTCTGCATTGTTTTCCTTGCTGAATAAATATACTAACTATCCACTAACACACCCAACCTGTCGCTTACAAACTTAAGTTTGTCCTCATGTGCCATTGCGGGGTAAGGAAGGGTAGGGTCAGGCGTGATAGCAAAGAGCAACTGTGCTAACTGTGCACACACACACACACACACACACACACACACACACACACACACACACACACACACACACACACACACACACACACACACACACACACACACACACACACACACACACACACACACACACACACACACACTCTCACACACACACACACACACACACACACACACACACACACACACACACACACACACACACACACACACACACACACACACACACACACACAGCAGCCCAGTGACCTTTCCCCTACTTCCTCTACCAACCCCTAGGTGCTTACTGGGAGAAGTGTAGGAATCCAGTCAGTATTCTGTAAAAACAGTAATTGTAGTTCAGAAGGAGAGGAGGGAACGAGTGAGGAAGTCTATCACTTCTCTGTGTTCTTGATGACAGTTTTGAAGTCCAGCTGACAACATAAGACTCTCTGGTCTGGGTTATTGTGAGAACATTTATGAATCACATTTCACAAGATGTTATTTTTGGGTTTCAGTCCCGAGAACCCAGCTTTTCATTCAGGGATGGATTTAATTTTCTATAATGGGTACCTGGAGGAAAATGGGGGAGGGTCATGCTTTCTCCATTTCAGTCAAGCAGAGGGTTTAGTATTTGTTAAATCTAGTTTAGGGGAGGGTCATGCTTTCTCCATTTCAGTCAAGCGGAGGGTTTAGTATCTTTTAAATCTAGTTTAGGGGAGGGTCATGCTTTCTCCATTTCAGTCAAGCGGAGGGTTTAGTATCTTTTAAATCTAGTTTAGGGGAGGGTCATGCTTTCTCCATTTCAGTCAAGCAGAGGGTTTAGTATCTGTTAAGTCTAGTTTAGAGGAGGGTCATTTTAATTTGGAATTGATGACATTTCTATATTTCTCAGTGTTTTAGAATTAGTTGCTTATTAGGCTATATATGGATGTGTGCCTGATGCCCCCCCTGATCTCTGATTGTCCGCTGGGTGTGAAATATCAAGTGCGCCTATAGCCAATTAGGTGTCGTCTCAATCACATGATCCATAGCATATAAGCTATGAAGTGCATGCACGTGGAAGCACATGGCACAGTTCTATTTCTAAGATAGCTGTTGGGATGGTGTAAATTAAACAAGGCTGTTCAACACACTCCACACAGTTGTCACTGACTAGTTGGATACTAGTTGGATGTTCCAACCCGGAGCCCCCGGCATGCTCTGCTCTTGCTGATCAAAAACTAAGTAATGGCTGTGCTGTTTGCTCAGTGATAAATTAGTATCCAACTAGTCAGTGACAACTGTGTGGAGTTTGGAGTTTGATACAGCAATTATGTGAGCTTATTACAATATTATAGAAACTATGTCCTGGGATTTCCTGTGATCTATGTAGAAGAACCCCTTACCTTCTAACGACTCTTGTTTAGAGCAAAAGTGTGCGTGTTCGTGAGCGTCTCAGCTTTTCATGGATATATTTGAATAGTTTATAGTTCAAACCCTTTAGGACTCTACAGACGTTTTTGTAAAAATACCCGACCCTGTGCCCCTTCAGGATCCACCCTCGTCTCACAAACACCGCTCTAGGTCAGCCCCCGATAATCACAGACTAATCACACAGGTTTCAATGGATGCAGAAGAAATCTATTGAATCCAATGGTACTGTCACACCCTTATCCTTACCTACAGCTGCAGGGTGTACACTACATTACAATATTGTCACACCCTGATCTGTTTCACCTGTTCCTGTGATTGTCATCACCCCCTCCAGGTGTTGCTTATTTTCCCCAGTGTATTTATCCCTGTGTTTCCTGTCTCGCTGTGCCAGTTCGTCTTGTATGCTTTTCAAGTCAGTGTTTTTCCCCGTACTCCTGCTTCTATTCTCTTTTGTCTGTCCTCCCGGTTCTTGACCCTCGCCTGTTTTCTGGACTCTGTACCCGCCTGCCTGACCATTCTGCCTGCCCTGACCTCGAGGCTGCCTGCCACACTGTACCTCCTGGACTCTGTACCCGCCTGCCTGACCATTCTGTCTGCCCTGACCTCGAGGCTGCCTGCCACACTGTACCTCCTGGACTCTGTACCCGCCTGCCTGACCATTCTGTCTGCCCTGACCTCGAGGCTGCCTGCCACACTGTACCTCCTGGACTCTGTACCCGCCTGCCTGACCATTCTGTCTGCCCTGACCTCGAGGCTGCCTGCCACACTGTACCTCCTGGACTCTGTACCCGCCTGCCTGACCATTCTGTCTGCCCTGACCTCGAGGCTGCCTGCCACACTGTACCTCCTGGACTCTGTACCCGCCTGCCTGACCATTCTGCCTGCCCTGACCTCAAGGCTGCCTGCCACACTGTACCTCCTGGACTCTGTACCCGCCTGCCTGACCATTCTGTCTGCCCTGACCTCGAGGCTGCCTGCCACACTGTACCTCCTGGACTCTGAACAGGTTTTGACCTTTTGCCTCTCCACGACCATTCTCTTGCCTAAACCTTTGGATTGTTTAATAAATATCAAGACTCAAACCATCTGCCTCCCGTGTCTGCATCTGGGTCTCGCCTTGTGCCCTTATAGGTACAACCCAGTCTGTAGCTCAAATATACAATGCTTTAAAGGGACTAGAAGTCCAAAACATGCTGGGACTGTAGGAGTTAAGAGGACTGAAATAAAATAATTTGATTATGTTTGGAATAGCTTTTGTCTCAGGCTGGTAATCAATAGGGCTTATACAGTAACTGAGCTGTAACAAACACCAGGGTCAAAGATAGCAGACAGACAGTCTATCTGCTCCATGTTTGTGTACATGGTGTTATCACAGTGCAGGTATCAGGGAGAGGTGAGGTGTGTGTGTGTGTGTGTGTGTGTGTGTGTGTGTGTGTGTGTGTGTGTGTGTGTGTGTGTGTGTGTGTGTGTGTGTGTGTGTGTGTGTGTGTGTGTGTGTGTGTGTGTGTGTGTGTGTGTGTGTGTGTGCGTGCGTGCGCGCGCACACGTACGTGCCGTTGTATACCTGTGAAAGAGTGTTGCTTAGCACTTGGTAACTGTACAGGCCTGTAGCCTTATCATCTTGCCTTTAGTTTAGACCACTAAAGCTCACATTGCCATGGGGCTGGTCTCTCCTGTTGTCCTTCAGTTTAGACCACTAAAGCTCACATTGCCATGGGACTGGTCTCTCCTGTTGACCTTCAGTTTAGACCACTAAAGCTCACATTGCCATGGGACTGGTCTCTCCTGTCATCCTTCAGTTTAGACCACTAAAGCTCACATTGCCATGGGGCTGGTCTCTCCTGTCGTCCTTCAGTTTAGACCACTAAAGCTCACATTGCCATGGGGCTGGTCTCTCCTGTCGTCCTTCAGTTTAGACCACTAAAGCTCACATTGCCATGGGACTGGTCTCTCCTGTCATCCTTCAGTTTAGACCACTAAAGCTCACATTACCATGGGGCTGGTCTCTCCTGTCATCCTTCAGTTTAGACCACTAAAGCTCACATTGCCATGGGGCTGGTCTCTCCTGTCGTCCTTCAGTTTAGACCACTAAAGCTCACATTACCATGGGGCTGGTCTCTCCTGTCGTCCTTCAGTGGTACAGTCAGAGAGAGCGAGGCTTACTGGAGAGCATGTAGCCTACAGGACACTGACACAACCTGTTCTGTTAGCTTTGATCTGGGTCTGTGTTCAAAACACACACACACACACACACTGTCTCCCCTGCCCACGTCTGTACTCACAGTACAGTATGCACACTAGTCAGTATGTACACTACTCAGTATGCACACTGGTCAGTATGTACACTACTCAGTATGCACACTGGTCAGTACGTACACTAGTCAGTGTTTTTCTCTCCCTCACTCTCTCTGCCTCGCTCTCTCTCACTATCTCTCTCTCTATTTCAATACCTACCTTTTGCTCTCTCTCGCTCTCTCACTCTCCCTCCCTCCCTCACTCTCTCTTTCTCAATTTCAATTAAATTCAATTTAAGGGCTTTATTGGCATGGAAAACATATATTTACATTGTCAAAACAGGTGAAATAGATCATAAACAAAATGGAAAATGAATAAACAGGTTGTATTTACAATGGTGTTTGTTCTTCACTGGTTGCCCTTTTCTAGTGGCAGCAGGTCACAAATCTTGCTGCTGTAATGGCACACTGTGGTATTTCAACCAGTAGATATGGGAGTTTATCAAAATTGGGTTTGTTTTTGAATTCTTTGTGGGTCTGTGTAATCTGAGGGAAATATGTGTCTCTAATATGGTCATACATTTGGCAGGAGGTTAGGAAGTGCAGCTTAGTTTCTCGCTCTCTCTCACTCTCTCTCATGCTTTTTCTCTCTCTTTCTCACTCTCTTGGTCTCGCTCTCTCTCTCCCTCTCTCTCTCTCTGTCTCTGTCTCTCTCCCTATGTCTCTCTACACTAACTCACATTTGTATCATAGTGCTTCAGTTCAGAGTCTCTGTGGAGGACATTGAGTCCTGTCTGACCTGTCCTGTCTGATCTAGAAGAATGTGAATATCTGCTCATAAACCAGATTGACTACTGACCATTACACCCATGCTTAACAATAAACCTTTGTCTCAGATTCTGTAAGAGATACTGGCTAATCCTGTGGGCACTGAGTAACACTAACATGTAGGCCTGTTGTTAAGCCTTTGCTATAGCAACCAAAAAACCTTTCTGAAAGGTTCCTGGTGGTCCAAACTTCAATGTATTAATTTCTTGGTCAGGTAAATATGACCTCTGGTCCTCACAGCAAGCCAATAAGACAGTGTATCTCAACACTGGCAAGCCCAAACCCATTGGGGTTGTGTGGATGTTTGTGTGAGGTATGTGTATGTGTGTGTATGTATGTGTGTGTGTGTGTGTGTGTGTGTGTGTGTGTGTGTGTGTGTGTGTGTGTGTGTGTGTGTGTGTGTTTGAGTGTGTGTGTGTGTGTGTGAACAGGATTTCAG